>NC_056740.1:79135917-79256632 GCF_019279795.1 Protopterus annectens | reverse complement strand
TATTAACACATACTACATATGACAAAGTGGTGTATGTTGTGCATGTGTATTGACTCTGCCTATACAATGTCCACTACAGTGTACCCCACTTGTTTGTGATGCTCTGTGTGTTGCATGTGTATGAGTCAGCTACTCATGTCACTGGGAAGTGCATAGTCACACAGAGAACATGCAGAGCATGCACTATGTGTAGGTGTTTAACATGTGTATATGGCCTACAACTCTCCTATGACATGCACATGTTATATGCTATATTAACTGTAGCCCACTCACCAGCATGGGTCTGCTGTCTTGCTATCACACCAGAGGGACCTGCAAGGATATGAGACAGTATGTCAGTATCAACAACAATGGCATTGCTGCTGTGAGTCTGCAATTATACAGTAGTACATGAGGTGACAGTCACAGGCATGCAGATAATGTCCCGAATTATCAGTATTGCATGACACCAGGCTCCACATATTCTGCATACACAGTACACATCTGATTAATGCATATTATAACACTTGAGATAACAGTAGTCTACAGATATGCCATGTTACCTGCATGCTCGTTATCGCTGTGCTGGGCGGCTCCGGCCTCCATGATGACACAGGTGTGTTGTACAGGTTGGCCAGGAGCCACCATGCTGAGGAGCAGCTCTTCCACTCTGGTGAGGGGGATGTGTAGCAGCACCACCACCTGTGGCAAGCTGTTGTCTGTGGACATCGGAAGCATGCTGCCAGACATGTCTGATCAAATCACTGCAGTGATGGCGTACCTGCTCACAAGTCCAGTTATGCATGCCTACATCATTCACCCGACGGACAACATCCTGCCACAGTGCAGTGTGACCATGCTGGTCCTGGCAGGTTCTTGAGAACAGAAGGTTATGATGTTGGATGAGTGCATCTGAGATAACTTCCTCCTCCTCATGGGAATAGGCTGGCTTCCTGTTGTGTAACATAACCCTGGAAGACAATTAAACAGTAATTGTGAGCAAGTCATGTGGCACACTCAACATTCTAATGTACAAACATCAATGAAATGCCATATATAGCAACCTATTAGCTGTCAGTAGATACACACTTTTAATACCACATATGACTGCTAAGCCCACAAATGCCTGACAGTGCCTGGCACATACTATATACCAAACCATGTTCTGCACAGCCACAAAGTGAAACCAAACTAGTATGTAAGTCTATACAACAGTACATGGCCCACTGTATGTGACACAATGCAACACCTAGCCACAGGAGGTGCATATGAAGCTAATGCATACAGACATTTGTCATCCATTGAAATTAATGTACAGTACGGTTACAGTACTACCAGTATACCACACTACTTGTTGATAGCAAACCCCTCAGTAACATATATGCACATTCATCACTATAGGTGGCATACTGCTGTACTACACTATACATGTTGCTAGATACGCACTTAGATCCTGTGACACACATACCACCGAGGACAAGTTACAGGCATACCCACACACATCAGACATACCTACAAGACACAAAGTTATGGCAACCCAGATTACATTTACCTGTGTACCATACATTACTGTGTATCAGCACCTACATAACCTCATGCCTAAGGTATGTAATGTGTGAGGACTACAGGTAACAAACAAAAGTGTGTTACCAAGCCATGTGGATATAAACCATACTGTGCAGTTGAGGCATACAGCTTCAGGTAGCACTACAGTCCATACGTGACTTGTATTCACTAGTGTTAACAATCAATAAGCATACATGTACTGCTTTAGCCTACAATGGCACACTCCAGTCGACACCATGGGACTACGTCACAATATATGCCATACTGCTTTTCCTGCCTGGCAATAGCATACGGACCTTTTGATGGGATTAGAGCTACAACACTACATACCATGGTATACACAGATTCCCTCTAGGCTATTACACATATACACATCATTGACACATTCGCATACACATTCTCCATCACACACAGTCAACCTCACATAGCATGTGATGCAACAGGTACATGCGTGTGTGTATCGTGTCCTAGGTAGCTGATAGGCTGTTATTCATAGGGTCTATGGAAGCCTAGACATATGGTACCCTGCACTACAACACCCATGTAGGTTCATGTGTCCCTGTCATGCAGAGCCACAGGGGTGATTACCGGGTTGTATTTCCTATCTCACATCCAATCATTATGGTTATTCATGGCAACTACTAATGAGAACCTTCATTTGCTGTTGATAGGTAGTTGTTTCCACAGTATGGTATGTGTCTGTGATGATAATGTGCCAGTCGAGCATGTTCTGCTTTTTACATTACAAGGTTTAGATCAGTAGACTGTGTATCTTGTCTGGTGTTCCATCTGTTTACATGGAGCATGTCCAACACCTGTGGGTTTGCCATAGCTTTGTATGTTAGGCAGGGGTAGCCTCTGGGTAGGCGGTATGCGACACAGTGTAGCTGTGGTTTTGTAAGACAGTCAGCATAGGGTATCTGTTTGAGTCCAGTAATACTCTTTGTGAGGTATGTGTCTGGCATCTACTGTTGCTGTGGATGTCTTCTGAGTTACATACCAACAGGGACATTGTACTCTATGATGGGTGTTATGCCTGATGAGTGGCGTTTAACACTGACCTCTGTTTCCATGGATGACACACATTTACTGACGACATGTGGACTGTACTAGGTTTACATGACTAGTGTGGCACAGTGATCATCATTAAGGACACTACTGTCCACCTGTGTCCCGTAGTCTCTTATCACACCTTCGGTGTTGAGTAGACTACCACCTATGTGGAAGTTCATGGGTACAGGGCTTTTAACAACAGGGATGGCAATACATGTACAACATTCAGCTGAAGCATACATATGAAGATCCACTGGTGTACACATAGATATGCATATCAGCACATATACAGTCCACCTTTCATGGTGGGAATATCAATTATGCAAAGGTTGAGGGGGATACAGTTATGTAATGATATTGCACAGTCTTGTGCAGAATGCATGGAAGGTGTTCTCAGCCCATATATCTTTAGCAGTACCCCCTATCTGGAAGACTATATACCTAACAAATCATACCCACGGCGTTTGAACAACACATGTCATATGCCAGCACTGTATGCTGTCTTGTTTGACACACACTACAACTTACATATAAATATGCACATAACAACCTGCACCAACATATAAATGTCTGCCCTTCACAAACAGTTGCAGTATGTCCCTTGCTCTATGCACATGTTCAGATGCTTATAAATCAGACACACATGTATCTCGCCATATGTGTGTGCCATACAGACACAAGGTCCACACTGTTGTAAGTCCGTACACCTCATGGATGACCTGCTGGGCCTTGCTACAACATGGACAGTTGTCTCATGTGTGCACACATTAATAGTACAAGGGTATACACAGCTGCAAATTATATATTACTATACTAGCCTGCTACAGCAGTTGACAATGCTAAGCTACACATTATGTGACTATCATACATGTCTTACTCTGTGACATTCAAGTTTATATAGGTGTTTGCAGTGCTCCCCAAACTGCCATTAAACGCAGTACTGTACAGACCATAGATAACATGTTCAGATGTTTGACATGTACTGCTGAGCTACAAATGTCACACTTATGTCCCACTGCACACAGCTACACAACAATTTCTCCATGGCAATACTTATGCATGGCATCAGTGTATACATACCTACTGCTGCCACATATGCATGTTTCAGAGGATCTACAGTACTAATCATAAACATCTACTACTTGCCAGTAACTACAAACTGTTACATACCTGTATGTCCCTTTCAGGTCCGTCTATGTATGCTTTGATGTTTTTGTTTTTATTAAGTACAGAAACATACTGTTGTTTGCTTTGTTTATTTTTTTTTCTTACGTGCTTGGAGATGTTCACTGTCTGGAACGTGCAATGTAATGACTGCATGTGGGGATAGCAAGTACTATCTGGTTTTATAGGTATCTGCACCTGTGCATGTGATGCCCTCTGCACCAATTGTTGCCCAGCATTTGGTAAATGCATACAGCCTGCTGAGTGGTAATTGCAGTACTCACTGTCATAGCAACCCAATGCTATAAATTGCTAAGGTAGGTAGGCGTAGCCCTTTCAGATTTCCAGAGTGGGGCCCATGCTTGTTTGCTGTGAACACTGTTGTGTAAGTCAGAAAGTTGGTATACATCTTATAAATGAAGCTAAAGGTGTAGACAGTGATGTACATGTTGTACTCAGACCTGACTGTTGCCACTTCCAGTACTGAGCTATCAGTGTAGAGTTTTACCCACTACAAATGCTTATACAACATTTATGTGACTATGTAGTTTATTTTCTACTCATATAATTAACTGCCATACAAATGTAGTTATTGAGACATATTCTCTTGGCACATGAACTGTTTGTGAACTGTTATACTGTGAATATTTATGTACTGACTTCTGCAGGGTTTGTGTTTTTTAGTGTTGAAATTAGCACAGGGTTCACAGGACAATTGGACAATTCCTGTACTGCGTATGCCTACCTACACACTTGGTAGACCCTAAACGCACAAGTATCTTTTAATTGTGGGGGGGTGCTTACATACAGAGAGCATTATGCATTAATGTGTGAATGTTATCTTACTGGACTTGCAGGATTGGTGTGTACCTCTGAGTTTATCAGGGCAGGTCATCTGTCTGCATAGTTCATAACTGTGAACCTACCCAGATGGTAGCCAGAGGTTACACTGTCATTCTTTGCCTGTGCAGCTCACAGGTGTTTCAGCACTGGTACAATGGCATTGTTACAGTCAGTTGCTACCAGTACATGGCTACAGCCATTGGTATTTCTGTGTTATACTCCTACATAAGGGTATGCTTGGGGAGGTCCTAACAAAGCTATTTTCAGAGTGTGTAACAGCAGTATAGCCTATATGCCTGTGTGTTTGTGCCTCTGCCAGGCCTATGGAACACTCAGATACATCTTTGCATGGAGTCAGGGATAGGTAGTTGAAAGTGAGGTACACCTTACACATAATAGGGACAGTAGGTGTAGACTTCAGTGAAGCAGTGCATATGGATTAGTACTCCTTTCCTGACATACAAGCGGTGTCAACTGTTATTATTGTCAGTGTTCATTGTGTAATAGCCCACCTTTCTGACTGACGTCAATACTTTTCTGAGGGATTCTGAGGGACACAGCTAAAATATGTTTCACAATCAGGGATATCCCTGGAAAGTTGACAGAGTTAGGAGGTATGGCCTCTGCCCCACTCAAATATGCCAGTGTTTGTCCTGCTATGATACTGTGTGGGGGTTGTAAAGTGCCTCTATAACATTATTTTCTGCTTGATTGGCTGCTTCTCACATCACACTCATGCAATGCAATTCCACAACAATTGCTGGTGAAGATCCACAGAACAGGCTTTGTGTTATGGCCTTCCTATTTTTCCTTTACATTCACTCATTGTAATGCATGATATATTTTCTGCAGCACTAACTTATTGTATATCTGTTGTGACTTAGTGGTACTTCATGCAGTCTAAAGTGTCCAAGGTCTGGGGTTCGAGACTGACATAGGTATTTTATTTTGCTGCTGAGCAGAACAAGGGCCCTGACACAGAGTGACTAAGGCACTTTTAAGCAGTTGTAAGCGGGTTTGCGTGGGTTTGCGCGATGCTTAGCGATGCTTAGCTAAGTGCACATATGCGCACACTCGCTTAAACCCGCTTACTACTGCTTAAAAGTACTTACTCCCGCTAACCCCCATGCTAATTTCTTTGAAAGAAAAGAAAATGGGGAGATAGGAAAGTGGTGAAAAAGGGGTCACAAAGAGGGAAAGACAGTAGGTACACAAGCTCGGGATGTGCAGGACGGGTGTAGAGAAGGTCCATAGCTGCCCATTTCTTTACCAGCAACAGCTGTGCATATGTAGCAAATTTGGAGTGAAATTTGAAACCTCCACCCCTGAGAGAGGGGTGGGGACAACAAAGTATGTTGTACTGCCAATTATAATTATCTGATATTACACTGCATACAGTAGACCTATGCAGGACATATTATACCTTTATTGATAGATTACAACACTGTTTTTCAGGCTCACTCACTTATTTTCTGTGACAGTGCATGCAAATATTGTATTCCAGACATATTTTTGATTTATTCATGGGTTACTACACTCTATTCCTGGCTATCTGACTTATGATATGTAACAGTACATGGAGAGGATTTATTCAGGGAATAAATGTTTTATGCTTCACAGCTGCTGCCACTTCCTTCATCCACTTCTTATGGGACTGCACAACTGTGGGTTGACAGCACGTAATACAACAGTACTATTTATTTATTGAAAGGGTACAACAACATTTCAAAGTAAGTGACACAGGCACACTCCAAGTTTTATACCTTTATTAATTACATTGAACACTCTTTTCTACAGGCTCTCTCCTTTATTTGATATTACAGTGCATACAGAAGACATATTCAGGACATATTATACCTTTCTTGATAGGTTGCAACACTCTTTTTCAGGCCTGCTCACTTATATGTTATGACAGTATATGCAGAGATAGTATTCCACACTTATTTTACCTTGATTGCTGGGTTAGTACACTCTATTTCTGGCTCACTGACGTTTGTTATATAACAGTACATGCAGAGGATTTATTCAGGACATTTTATTGTTGTATTATTGGGCTAAAACACTTTTGTCATACTCACTCACATATATCATGTAACAATACATGCAGAATATTTACTAACCTGCCTGGTGGCGCAGCCTTAGCAGCCTATCTGCATAGGCTTGCTGATTCATAGCACAAACACCTGCAGCTGTGAAGTAAATGAAGGGATATTGAGACATACCTACCCATTATTTAGACTATATTAGTATGTCTTACATACTGCATTCCATGGCTACCTACTTAGTAGTGGGGCATCATGCATATGACGGGCCTCCTGGATCCACTGGTCCTGCTTCCATCTCTTCAGGTCTGCATGGTGGTGACGGACCTGCTCACCAGTCCGAGGGACGCCTGTGGCACTGGTGAGTTCATGAGCCAACTGGTTCCAAGCCAGTGCCTTATACTGCATTCCTTGGAACTGGCCCTGCAGGAGTCGAGTCTCATGCCGATGGACTAGGTGCCAAACCATGTATCTTGTCTCCTCGATGCCCCAGCGTTGCGTTCTAAAGTGTGTACCCTCTCCAGCACCAGACATTCTAACTGCAGATGAGAGCTACAATCAGTTATGGTGAGTATTCCTGCTTAATCAGCTTAAATATGCCGCATTTCCCACACTTTTCTGTGATTGGCCGTTTTTGAATATTCTCGGCTGACTGCAGACCTGCTTAGCAATGGTTAATCTAACATTTATTACTATATATATGTTAACAGTGGATGTTTATCCTAAGTTGGCGTGGCTTAGTGGTTCAGTACTTTGATTATGGTGCACAGTGTCCTGGGTTCAAACCTTATCATTGCTTTTTATTTTACTACTGTCCAGACAGGTTAGGGGCATGGCTGTGTTTAAGCAACTTTGCTCTATGTTGCTTCATGTTGCCCTACGGTGCTCTGGTTGGTGTGGCGCACACCTCCGCACAAACCAATTGCGCTGGGTAAAGCGCTATTTAGCTATGGGCCACTACATTGCGCTGGGTAAAGCATGATTTAGCTTTGGGCATCCTACACTGCACTGGGTAAAGCGCTGCTTAACTGCGGACAATTATATGTCAGGTTCCTTTATAACTTTACATTTTGTTCACTGATACATAGGCCATTTCAATGCTTTTTAGTAAAAGTTTTATCATATCTGTCAGGACTTATTTCATATACTCATTTTGAACATAAAATAGGAAGGGGAGTGGTAGGACTCGAACCGTAAATGCCTCCTCTTTGTGCGAACGCTCTACCACAATGCTGTTACTATTTGGCATAATTTGCATACACATTCCTTATTATGCTCTTCCATGTCGAGATTGCTAACTGCAGCTAAGCAATGGGCACACCCACGCACACACGCGCAAATACGGGCAGCTATATCGGGAATTAGAAAAAAAATAATGTTTTACTTTTTATAACTGTTCTGGGGGTTTACAGTGTCAGGGAGTGTGGTGTTGGGTACATGGACATTTGAGCGGACTCACTCTTGTGTGTTGACATTTTGCATTTCACATACTTGCAGGGGCATGAACTTTTACACTGCTCAGCAGTTGGACACTCCCCCTGCTTGCCTGCATGGTCCGTGTTAGACTTGGGGTAGAGTCAGCATGCCCTCATTAATATTCATGGCATGCTGATGTCATACCGTTCAACTGCAGCCTCCGAGTAAGACTTATATAGTCTTACACGGAGGATTCGTGAATCCGGGGGAAAAACTGTCAAGAGAGTTTTTATTTTTACTGCAAAACACCGACATTTTTTCTGAGCTACAAATACATTTTTTCGGAAATAATTTTTTTATAAATAAATTTTCTGAGCTATAAATAACTTACTTTATGCTCACTAATACCTATTAGATATTATTATGCAGATATGTAGTTATATTTATAGTGTTCTAGTTTTTGTAACAGACCTGATAAAGGCTTTATTGCATAGGTTAGTGGATAGTAATCTTAGTTAAAAGTCAATGAAACAAGTATTTTGGTTGCAGAAAATAACACAAAGTTCTCTCTTCACCAAAATAAAGACAAAATGCGAACCATGATTTTTAATGCTTTTTAATAAAACAAATAAAACACATAAAAAAGGTTACCACTTTTGTTTGCCAATATGGTAAACATCATCAGACAAATTTACAATTTCATCTTTTCATTTAAATATCAGCAGCTTGGCCATGATTGGCTCATTGACCACCCATATTCTAATGACATCACACTAGGAAATATAGTCATAAAAAATATATATATTCATTTAAAAAATCATTCTACTTGTTCAATAAATGATTAGTTACATTAATTTGATTATCCCCATGCTCATAATTTTTTCTTTCTAATGCTTTCAGTTAAACAAAGGAGTTATGGATCTACATTCATTTAAGCCCAGCCAACTATCTGCCTGCAACTTTATCTGCCAAATCAGCTCTTTTTTTCCAACAAGACTATCCATAACATTCTATTATGTATTACTTCATTATCTATCACTGCATATTTAAAATAGTGTCCAGGGTTATCATTGACATGCTTTTCCAGAGCGTTTCCTAAGTTGAACTTTTTTATGGCATATTCATGCTCATATATTCTCTGGGTTAATCTTTTCTCTGTCTTGCCAATATAAAAGCGAGACCAGAGTTCACATGTTGCAAGATATACTATTTATTTTGAATTACAATTAAAATTCCCTTTGATACTGTATGTTGTGTTTCTCAATGAAAAATAATTACCTATTCTTATTTTTGCACACCATTTGCATGCTCCACATTAAGTCATGCCCTTATTTGAATTAAACTTATGTTTTTTTACTACTTTCAAATAATTTTTTAAAACATAAGCCCTTCTGATATACTACTCTTGGTTGTGAACCAATGTTTTCCCTGATGTGAGCATCATCTGCTAATAAAGACCAATTTTTATTTAAAATCCATTTAACTAGACTACTATCCTCATTCTAAGACATAACAAAAGCCTTGGTGTAATTTGCACTAGTTAAATTATCATTATTATTATATCTGTTAATTGAACCATGCGGTGTGTTCTCCTCCAAAATTACATTTTCTATGCTTTTATTTTCTTGTTGTTGATTAAAATGATCACCTCCATTACCCCTATCTCTTTTTCTGAAAATAGGAAGGAAATGTCCTGTTTCTCTTTTTGTTGTAACCTCCCTTATTAAATTGTTGACTAGTTCTTCAGGATATGCCCTTTCACAGAACATAGATTTCAAATTTCACATTCTTCCAAGAAATCATCATGTGTGGTGATCATACGGGCAGCTCTAACGAGCTGCCCTTTCACCACTGATTTCTTTTGATGCCTCAGATGTGAACTTGTATAATGGAGAAAACTGTTACAATATGTGTCCTTCCTGTGAATATGTGCAATATATTGCTTGTTTTCCTTGTCTTTGATTAAATGGACATCTAAGTATACCATATAATCAGCATTATAACTACTTGTAAAACTCAAAAACTCCATAGTGGCATTGATATAAGTAATACATTCTTCCAAAGAATCACAAGATCCTGCTGAAGAAACACAAGATCCTCTCCAAATTATATGTATATCATCCTGGAATCGGAAATATGATCTTATGTTGTGCTGGTAATGGATATCAAATATATACTTCCTTTCCCAATATGCCATAACCATGTTAGCATAAGCCCCTATGCATGGTGACCCTATCAGTATCCCCTCCTTTTGTAAGTAATATTTATTTATTATAATAACAAGGACGCCAGCAATAGCAACCATGCATCTATTTCATCTGTATTTTCCAGGAAAGGCAAGCCACAGATAAATCCACTCCTCAACGATATATAAAGCGACTCAGAAGACTCAAAAATAAAATAAACCAAATTTAATGTAGAGTGCACTCAGTCAATGGTAAGCACTTTCACAACAGCTTCATCAGACCATAAAAGACTGAGCAGTTACCATTAATTTAAAATCTTAAACACCAATCAAAACACATTCATATTATGACATCATTTCCTTAGTAACAGATAGTTGCTAATATAAACAGTTAAAAGATATATGCACATTTCACATAATTCATCTCCCATAAAAGCATTACTGTGGCACATAATAAAACTTCTGCAATGAGCCTGAACTGTGCTTTGACATAAATAAATTCTAGAAATCATGCAACATTTACAAACTGTTTATAAAGCATTTTAAAACCTCATAGCGACTATATACACTACCAATATATATAATCATACACTAAATATACTACAATAAAGACATGTAGTGCTATGCTTCACTTTACCCCTTCATAAGCATTTCCTAAAACAATCTGCTAGACCATAAACCATTAGCATGTACATGCTTATCCAACAAGTATAATAAAAACATGAACATTCATTAATATAATCTGTCTGAAATTCTCAGCGTCAAACTTGCGACAGAAAATAACTCAGAAAGAATAACTCAGAAAAAATATTTTTGCGAAAATGGGCTTACCAAGCAGTATTAGTCTTCCAAATCAACATATCCTGTCATCAAATATTAATTAAAAGGTGAACTTAATCCCAAAAAGTCAGGTTCCTGGTCCCAAACATACACATATACCAGATATAAAAACAGTGAATCCCAGATACGCACATGCGTCAAATGCTCTAATCAAAACTTCTCAAAGGTCTACGCTCCACGTAATCCTGACGCAACGTAATCATTTAAGCAAAACAAACACATCGAAATGCGCTCACAACCAACAACTTCACAAAATATATGTAGTAGACCAGGGAACATGACAAACCTGCCAAGGTAACCAAATGGTCATACTCCATAAACATATCAACTATCCCTAATCTTGAATTCCAAACAAAAATATACAACTTTACTTACGTTCAATAAAACTTTCAACTAATAAAGACCAACTATCAATACAATGACTGCAAATGATCTGATGCACTAAACTCGAATCTCAGAACACTTCATTACTAATCCACATATATGCATAAATATAAAATTAAAACGACAACAAGAAGTCTGAAACTGAAAAATATATTACCACTTTCAGACTTCATATACTAAACCAATTCTAAATGTATATAAAAGTATTACTAAAAAATTTTTACTTTTTAACATTTTAACATATGTGGAGGTAAGAAACAACAAAAAATGTACTCATGCTTTCAAACTTCATATAGAAAATCAAATCAACATAGCAAAAAAAAACTTAATTCCTAACATGTACTAGAGATCTAACTAGACCCATACAACAAGATAAAATAACATATACCTCAATCAAATACTGTATATACATAAATATAATGTTAAATATACTATAAAAATTCTCTTTATTTCAAAATATATATATACAACTAACCTTACCTTACATTAAGACTTTTGATACGTAAGAAAGGTTTAATGGACAATCTATCATTTAGGCCTTTCCCTGCATCCGCTCTAAGGCGAATTATCCATTTCATTTCGCACTCTTCAGTTACCATTTTAATGTTTCCTCCCCTGGGGCTAGGTAAAATTACATCTACTGCCATAAACTCAAAGCTATGTGTAGGACCAGTAGACATCACATGTTTTGCTAAAGCATTAGTTTGTAGGCCTGTTCTAATATTATAGAGATGTTCTCTAATCCTGTTCTTAAGTTGTCTATCTGTTTTTCCTATATAAAATGAAAAACATTGTACACATTTAGCAAGATAAATAACGTGCTGAGTATCACAACTGGCATTACAATTGAAACGATGCTGCTTGCCTGTATCTGGATGGATAAAGCAATTCGAACTGTCAATATGGTTGCAAAAATTGCATTTAGGTTCATAGGTTCATAGGTTGATACTAGGCTATCTGCCCTAAGGCATTTATAAGCCTAGCCCAAATTGTTGTGGCTTACGCCACCCCTTATATGAAAAAATACTGTGCCCATTAGTTTGTTGTGCCTCTGTCCAGCAGTGACACAGAGATGATTCCCGGGGTAAACCTACGATCTCCCATCCACAGGTCTAGATTTCTCTTGAACAGAGTCAGCGAGGTGCTCTGCCTCACATGGACCGGGATTTTATTCCACAGCATAGGGAGTCTCTGAGTGATAAATCTATCCCTCCAGCATGTCCTATTTATATCCGTGCTAAGGTTTAAGTCGCTTGCTCTAGTGGTTTTGGTGTATTTGGATTTTTTGAGGTGGAGCACGTCCATTAATTCGGGTTGGACATGGCCTTGTATGTCAGGCACATGTCACCTCTGAGCAGACGGTATGTGACTGAATAGAGCTGGAGTTTCTTCAATCTGGCAGCATATGACAGATTTTGGAGTCCCTTTATCCTTTTGGTGAGGAACTTTTGGGGTCTCTCCAATTGCTGCAGATGTCGGGTGAGATACATCCCGAATGGGGCATTGTACTCGATCATTGGTCTGATAAGTGAAGAGTACAGGGGAACAATGACCTCACTAGATCTGAATGTGAATCCCTTCATGATCAGGTGGGCAATGTAGAAGGTCTTTCTAACCACTTTAGCAACGTGATTGTCAAAAGAAAGGCCACTGTCAACCTGGGTCCCCAGGTCCCTGATAACCTCTTCTGTGCTTAGTGGATTGCCACCTATATGGTAGCTTGGGGTTACCTTGTTTTTCCCGAAGGGTATGACTATACATTTTTGGCGTTTAACTTCAGGCCATGGCTCTGGCACCAGCTATCTGTTTCCGTGAGTCCCTTCTGAAGGATATCCGTGTCCGATGCACTTTCCACTATGGTGCCCAGTTTGCAGTCGTCTGCAAACTTTGTCAGCCAAAGTCCTCGCATGTTGGCCTGTACTTCTGAGAAGTAGATGCCAAACAATAGGGGCCAAGGACCGAGCCTGTGGGACACCACTTGTGACCGGCTTGGAGTCTGACATAGCGCCAGCAACTCTAACCCTGTGGGTTCTGTCCTTAAGCCAGTTTGCAACCCATCTTGTGACATATGGATTTACATTTAAGCTGGTAAGTTTTTCTACAATACCCGAGTGGGGTATTGTGTCGAAAGCCTTTGCAAGGTCAAGGTAGGCTGTATGGACTGCCTTTCCCTCATCAATGCCCTTGGTGACTGCTTGCAAGAAGTCCACCAAGTTCAAAAGGCATGATCTTCCCTTGACAAAGCCAAACTGGGTCGGGTCCAATGTCTGCAAGTCCCCTATATCTTTGTTTATGAGCTCCATTATGATCCTCTCCATAGCTTTGCAGACTAGACTTGTTAAGCTTATGGGGCGGTAATTACCAGGGTCCGTAGAGGCGCCGCCTTTGTGGAGTGGGACCACAGTTGCCGTACGCCACTCCTTGGGCACGTATCCTGTGGTAAGGCTGAGATTAAACAGCTGCCTTATGTGCGGGTTTAATTCCTCATTTAGCTTGTGTAGCACACAGCCGGGGACACCATCGGTCCCATTGATGCTGTGTTTTTAGCTTTAGAGAGAGCAGCTTTCACCTGCGCATTTGAGATGTCCGGGAGGCTACACTCGGCTGGGATAGTTATCTCTCCTTTAGGGGGGAGAGGGGGGTGAAGTTTGCACTGAACCTGTCTGCCAGTATGTTGGCAATGTCTGTGGGTTCAGTGATTTTTGTATCATTTTGGACTAATTCTGAGCATATCTGGGAGTTTCCACCCAGGTTCCTAACATAGCTGAAAAAGGCCTTATGATTGTCCTTTGAATCCATGGCAATTTTTCTCTCAAAATTGGCCTTAGTTGATTTTATGAGTGCTCGTATTTTTTACTAATAATGATCAGCGGTGACTTCCCTTTTATGGATTTTGTTCTATCATGTAATAGCTTTCTCCTCTTATTGTAAAGTTTGTTAATGGCTGGGGTCCACCAGACTGGACGCTTGCCCTTTGTGGAAAGAGTCTTAATTTTATTTGGGATTGCCTGATCCATGCACTCCTGGAGGTGTTCATGGAAGGCATTTGTAAGGGCTTCCAGCTTGGGTTGTGGTTTCCACTGGCTCAGGGGCCTTGAAGGATACCACATCAGTCTTGAGTAGTGTGAAGTTTGCTTTAGAGAAGTTCTTCACTATGGTCTTTTTTGTTTGGGGTGGGGGCGGGATGTGGATTTCCAGTGAGATTAGTTTATGATCAGATCTCACCAATGAGGGATATACTTCGGTGTGGAGCATTTTGTCCCCATGTTTGTGACAATGAGATCTAGTATATTTTCTCCTCTCGTGGGAACAGTGACTAGTTGTTCCATGGCATTTGAATTTATGAACTCCAGGAACCGTTGGGCTAGAAAGTTAGGGCTTGAGTAATGTTCCCAGTCTATATTCGTGTAGTTGAAGTCACCCAATATGATGGTGTTTGGTGATACATTTATACCCTCCAGTGTCTTCAGGAAGGCTGTGTGGGGTTCCTGAGTTTGAGAGGGTGGCCTGTACCATGCTACAATTTGTAGAGCAGTTTTGCCTATGGTTAGTTGCACCTGGATGGTTTCCGGCTTGCATTGCCACCAACCTGGAGGTGTGGGTATCCTTTATGAATATGGATACACCCCCTCCTTTTGTGGTGTGGTCCGGGTTTTGGGGCTGGAACGCATGATATGAGGTAAAACCTAATAGTGCCGGGTGCTCTCAGGAGCCTTGAACCAGGTTTCAGTTACAGCACAGACATCGATGTTTTCCATACTGAGAAGGGCCTCGAAAGTGCGTGTATTTTGAGATTTAGACTTCTCCCATTCAGCACCATTATCGTCAGTTTCTTCCCATTTTGTTTTCTAGGGTGGTAGGTTTAGAATTTGAGCCTTGCCTAAAAGGCACTATGGGGGTGGCAAGAGCCTTAGCCAATATCCGGAATCCCAGGGTGACAGGTGCAAGCCGTCCCTTGGCAGCGTGGCTTGTCAAGCATGTCATCCCAGGCAGACAGACACTGGATCCCCTTTGAATGACACCAGACATTAAGCCAATTGTTAAAGCTGATCATCTTGTCTCTATATTGTGGCATCATTCTTGGTGAAGGAAGGATACTGCTCAGGGTTAGGGTCATACCTGCCTGGGCTACATAATCAGAGAGCTCGTCTATGTCTCTTTTCATGTAGTCCAGGGAGGTACGTCTCAGGTCGTTCACACCAGCATGGACAATGACTGTGTCATATTTGTACTTGCCGTGGAGTGACCTGAGTGCTTGTGTTATGTGGCGGATTCTAGCGCCCGATAGGCAGCTTACTGTGACCCTCTCCTTGTTCAGCCTGGTGAGTGGGACGTCAGTGTGTCTGACTATGGAGTCACCTATGACAAGTATGTTTGGTGTTGTATTTGGCCTTAAGGGCTGTGACTGCTTTGCACACTGCTTTTGTGGTTTATGTGTTGCTTGTGGGGTGTCTTGAGGTAACATGGGTATGTTCCCTTCACTTCCATTTCATTTTTATTTGTAACTGTGTGACAGAGCAACCTCTTAATATTTCTCCTATTCTTAAATCTAAAACTGGGTTTATCTCCCACCACACTAGCTATCATAGGATCTGTAAGAAGAACACCCCAATGCTTTTGGAAAATATTGTAGATATCATTTCTATCACTGGTGAAATACATGGGTATTTTTAACCTACTGTCAATGTGAGCTCTAAAATGAGGTTCATTCCCAAGTCGATGTGAAAAATATGGCTTAGCCCTATTCTCTCTTAAAGAGTATATGTCCTGCATACCAGTTGCAATATCAGACTGGGTATATCCCCTGTCTGAGAGCCTAGATTTCAGGCCCTCTAATTCTCGGTTAAAGCCTATGTTAGTACTATTAAGCCTAGATGTCCGCATGGCCTGACCTTTTACAGCATTCTGGAATACATACTTGGGATGCATACTTCTTCTATGCAGCAGGGTGTTCTTATAACAATCCTTCCTATATACACCTGTAACAAAATTGCCATTATCCAATTTCTTAACAGAGATATCTAAAAAGCTAGCCTGTTCATAAGAGGCTGACATGGTGAACCTCAAATACCCAGTGGTCCTATTCAGCTGATCAACAAACATATATAATGTTTCAACTGTATCATCCCAAAGAAGAAACACATCATCTACAAAACGTTTATAAAAGTGGACGTCTCATATATAAATCCATCTTGTAAAGACAGTCCTCCTCCCACAAAGCTAATACCATGATGTGTTTCTTCTTTGAGTTTTGTGCAGGATTCCACTTCAATGGGAGTGTTATTAAGTGACAATATGGAGAAGGAGGATTTGATGGAGTCAGCATTTTTAGGAAGAAAGAGTAACAGTTTAGTTTTTTTGGGGTTAAGGATGAGCTGGTTATTGGAGAGCCAGGTTTCAACTGAGTTAAAGGATTGCTGGGTAGCTGATAAGAGCTCAGAGGGAGAGTTGGCAATCATGATGACTGTAGAGTCATCAGCATATTGAACTAGGGTAGACTGAGGGCAAGAGGTAGGGAGTAGATTTGTAAAGATGTTGAAAAGTAGTGGCCCTAGAATAGATCCTTGGGGAACCCTCATTTTAACTGGGATAGAGGAGGGGATAGTGCAGAGTGTCATCTCACTGATTGCAACCTGTCAGTGAGGTAGCTGGAGAACCGTGCAACAGTATCAGGGGAGAGATTAAGGTTATATAGTTTATCCAACAGAAGAGAGTGAGAGACTGTGTCAAAAGCCTTTGAGAGGTCTAAGAATAGGCAAGATATAAGTTTATGGCTGTCTCTGGCTACAGAAGTAGTGTTAAAGAAGGATAATAGGGCTGTAGTAGTGCTATGTTTAGGTCGGAAACCATGCTGAGTGGGTGTGAGGAGATTTTCCTGTGTAAGATATTGCATGGCTTGTTTGTGTACACATTTTTCCAAAACTTTAGAGACAGGTGAGAGGATAGCAATTGATCTAAAATTGGTTACGTCTGTGGAGTTACCTCCTTTATGTATAGGTAGTGTATAAAATTGTTTCCAGATAGAGGAAACTTTAGATTCTGAGATGGAGCGATTGATTAGGATAGAGACTGGGAGTGCAAGAGAATCAGCTGCTATCTGAAGGAAATATGAGGGGATTTGATCAGCTGATGCTGAGAGTAGTGTTTTGATATAGCAGGTAGAAACAGGTTTAAGGGAAAAAGTAGGAGCAGGGTTAGTAGTTAGTGCAGATTTAGAGGAGATTTGAAGGGTCGTTTTAGAGGGGGTAGGATTAGGGTTGATTAGTTTAGATATAGATTCGATAAAGTAAGTATTGAAGGTGCTGGCTGTTTCTTCAGGTGTTTTGTCTGAACAGGCATTAGGGTAGCTTGGATTACCAGGGTGTAATATTTCATTTATAGCATTCCAGAATTTTTTTGGATCTACTTTTAAAGCTGTTGGAGGATTGTAATAGAAGTCTTTCTTGTCTTTATTAATGAGTTTTTTTTTTCTGATTCCTGAGTTCTCTATATCTTTGCAGGTCTGGAGGGAGCTTAGTTTGTGTCCATTTTGTCCAGGACCTGTCCCTAGCTTTCATAAGGGTGCAGGTAGTTTTTGATAGCCATGGACATATGTTAGATTTCATGTGTACTTTACGGAGGGGAGCAAGTGAGTTTAGGATGCTAAGGAAGGTTGAATTAACTGTTTGGACTGCTTCAACTAGTGGAAGTTGGGAGAGGATTTTCCAGTTAACTCTAGAGAGGAGAGTATTAAAATGTTCAGGGTGGACTTTGATAGTTTGCAACAGGTAATAAATCTGTGTGGTTTGGAGTAATGGGGAGTATATCTGAGTACTTTTATTGGGGAGTGATCACTCAGTGTGTTTGGTATGGTTTCTGGGTTGTGCTATTTAGAGGGATTAGAGACTAGAATCCAGTCTAAAAGGGAGCTAGTTGTGTGTGAGTTATTGGTATGGGTTGGTTGAGTGATTAGTTGGGAGAAGCCATATAGGTTGATAAGATGTGTAGTGTTAGAGTTACTAAGTGTTAACCAGTTAATGTTTACATCCCCAAGAAGGATGGTTTCATTGGGAATGTGGAGGGACAGCAAAGGAATGTTATCCCCTGGTGGAATATAGATGGCAGCCACTGTAATAATGTGTAGTTGTTAATTTTGAGGTTAGCTGTCAGTAATTCAGCTGGTGGAAATAGTGGGATAAGTTGTATGGTACTTGTAAGTGTGAGGTTGTTTGAATAAACAATAGCAACTCCACCTCCTTTTTTCTTTTGGCGATCCAAGCGAAGTATATATATCTGGGGGGGGGGGGTATCTTTGTCTAGGTTTTGGAGTTTTAGCCAAGTTTCTGTTAGGAGATGACATCTGGGTTGTGGTTAGCTATCCATGCATGAAGTTCTTTACTTTGTTAACAATGCTTCTGGTACTGATTGAGTAAAAGGATAGATGTTTGTTTGGAATGGCTGATTGGCATAGGTATGGGGAGGTATGGAGACTGGTAGTGGGAGTGGGAGTTGGTCCTGGGTTAGGATGTATGTCTTCTGACAGAAGCAGGAGTTTAGAGTGATAGTAGGGTTTAATTTTTAGTAAATAGCGAGTAAGGTATTTTGTTTTGCTTTTCGTTGATGAGGAGTGGGAGGGAGGAATTTTGATTCTAGGAAATAGGCTATTTATTGGAAAGATAGATGCAGAGATTGTCATAGACAGCTGTGGAGAAGATAAGCTGTTTGTGTGGGGATTTGTGGGATCTTTTAGAAATGGGGATAGATATGTGGTATATGATGTAACAGTGAGAAGGAGAAATAATGGAGACAGGATTAGACTTGAGAGGGTTGAGATATTCATGGTTAAGTGGAAAAGTATTATAGGCTGGAGTAGTAGATGGATTAGTATATTATAGTAGGGTTGTTTAACTGAGGAGTTGAGAAAGTGGAGAAATCTATAATATGTCTAGGAGGAGGAGTTGGGAGAGCCTTTGGAGGGTAAGTTAGATTTGTATAAGGAAGTAGAAGAGAAGGTTTTAAGGTTATACCTGGAAAGATAGGAAGAGGTGGGGCTACATGGTAGGAGGCACTAAATGGTTAGGTATAAAGTAAATGTACCCCTGGAATGGAGGAATGCACAGAAAACAATCAGTTAGGTGCCTCAAATTTCAGAAGAAGTTTAAGCCAAAATGGTGAGTGAAAAGTATGCACAGTTCTAGTAAAAGGATTAGGTCTATTTGACTTGGAAGCTTAGGAGACAAGGCAAGAGTAAGCAAATAACTCTTTAGTCAATGGACTTTTAAGGACATAAAAACAATTAAAAAGTGAGTCAGAAGTGGGTAAAGTAAGAGGAAAGGCAGGACGGGAAGTGGTAGTTGGCATCCATGATAACGTTCTCACGACATTGAATATTGCCCATTGAACTGGATATAGATGTTATTTATGACTAATTCCAAACGTTCCATAAGCAAATTTACTTTTTCATGGGGGATATGATGTTTGATCAGCATTTCATTAAACCCATTCTAAACCCACACCTTGGGGGATTACTGTATATAGATCTCTTACATCTATAGTTAATAATATATCATCAGTACCATATTCAATTTCACTGATGTACTCCAAAAAAGTCCAGGAATCCTTACCAATTTGCATTTCTTTATTTAATATGTTTTTAAACTCATAATCTAAATATTTGGCACAAGCCGATGTAATAGAATCCCTACCGTCCACAATGGGGCTCATAGGTGGATTATCTACCCATTTGTGGATTTTGGGTACACCAAATAAAGTAGGAAACGTAGGTACTGTGATGTTTAAATAATTGTATAGGTTTAAATCTATTTGTCTTTCTAAAAATATATCCTGTAATTGTATAACAATCTTTCTATATGCACCATTCAACTCATTCAAAGAAGCACTTTGATAGGTGTTAGTCTCTTAATATCTTTTCCATTATGTTGTTATAATCATGGAGGTCCATCAACACCACTCCTCCCCCTTTGTCTGGCTTCATTATTCTTACTTGTTGCCCTCCAAAAAATTAACTATTGCTTGTTCTTCGTCATTTAAATTGTGACTTATTTTTTTCTTTTTCTTTTTACTATCAAAACACATTTTTCTAAGATCTAATTCACATGTGTTCTCATACATTGCCAGTAGGGGGTGCAGTGATGGATTGTAAGTACTACTAATACTATACAAATTAAATAACTGATTATTATACCCTCCATCAAACAATAAGGAAAGGTTAACCTTTCTTAAGTACATTTTCAAATCAATGATAGTGTTAGTAACATTCAGTTGATTGCTTGGCACAAAAGTCATGCCTTTAGCCAACAAGTTAGCCATATTATAATCACAGTCAAGTTCAGAGAAATTGTAAATATTAAAGTCTTTTTTGTCATTTTGAATAATGTCACAACTACCTTTAGATTTTTATTATGAACCAGTCCATTGTTGTTAGTTTGGTTTCCCATAAGTAAAAAACTTGTATCATTATTCGATGGGCTGAATAAATTTGCAGGAAGAAGTTCATAAATTAAGCCCTCCATTGGTTGTTCCTGGGTCTCACTGAGCGAAAGCCTGCCCCCGATTGAAATTGGCATTGTCGTAACTTGTTTTGTTTTTTTATTCTTTCCGATCTCCGCAATTCAGGGAAATTATTATTATCATATGATACCCCCCCTTCCCTTTGTTACTTCTGTCTCTTGAATTATTTTGAAACTCTTCATTAGAGCCAGTCTGGTTATTATCTACTGTGTTTCTGTTCTGCCCTCTAACCCACTGTTGTGAAAGCAATGGTTGAGGATACACTGTACCATCAGCGTATTCACATTTGTCTCTATTAATTATTAATTAAAAATTAAAAAAAGCTGATTTGTCAGATAAAGTTGCAGGCAGATAGTTGGCCGAGCTTAACCTTTACAAAAGGAGGGGATAGTGATGGGGTCACCATGCGGAGGGGCTTATGCTAACATCGTTATGGCATATTGGGAAAGGAAGTATACATTTGATACCCATTAACAGCACAACATGAATCATATTTCCGATTCCAGGATGATATAAGTATAATTTGGAGAGGATCTTGTGTTTCTTCAGCAGGATATTGTGATTCTTTGGAAGAATGTATTACTTATATCAATGCCACTATGAAGTTTTTGAGTTTTACAAGTATTTATAATGCTGATTATATGGCATATTTAGATGTTAATTTGATCAAAGACAAGGAAAACAAGCAATATATTGCATGTATTCACAGGAAGAACACATATTGTTACAGTTTTCTCCATTATACAAGTTCACATCCAAGGCATCAAAAGAAATCAGTGGTGAAAGGGCAGCTTGTTAGACCTGCCCATATGATCACCACACAGGATGATTTCTTGGAAGAATGTGAAAACTTAAAATCTATGTTCTGTGAAAGGGCATATCCTGAAGAACTAGTCAACAATTTAATAAGGGAGGTTACAACGACAAGAGAAACAGGACATGTCCTTCCTATTTTGAGAAAAAGAGATAGGGGTAATGGAGGAGATAATTTTAAACAACAACAAGAAAATAAAAGCATAGAAAATGTAATTTTGGAGGAGAACATACTGCATGGTTCAATTAACAGGTATAATAATAATGATCATTTAAATAGTACAGATTACACAAAGGCTTTTGTTATGCCTTACAATGAGGATAGTAGTCTTGTTAAATGGATTTTAAATAAAAGTTGGCCTTTATTAGCAGATGATGCAGATGATTTTTAACCAGATTGTTTAATAAAATCTTGGAAAGTGAGAGGATGCCTGAGGAGTGGGGAGAAAAAGTGTTTTGGTACCGATTTTCAAGAATAAGGGTGAAGTGCAGAGCTGTAGTAACTACAGAGGGATAAAACTGATCAGTCACAGCATGAAATTATGGGAAAGAGTAGTGGAAGCTAGGGTAAGAAGGGAGGCAATGATTAGTGATCAGCAGTATGGTTTCATGCCAGGAAAGAGCACTACAGATGCGATGTTTGCTCTGAGAGTGTTGATGGAGAAGTACAGAGAAGGTCAGAAGGAGTTGTATTGTGTATTTGTGGACTTAGAGAAAGCAAATGACAGGGTGCCTAGAGAGGAGTTGTGGTACTGTATGAGGAAGTCAGGAGAGGCAGAGAAGTAAGAGTGGTACAGTATATGTACAAGCGTAGTGTGACAGCAGTGAGATCTGCAGTGGGAGTGACAGATGTGTTTAAGGTGGAGGTGGGATTACATCAAGGATCAGCTTGTTTGATTTCTTATTTGCACTGGTGATTGACAGGTTGACAGACAAGATCAGACAGGAGTCCCCATGGACTATGGTGTTTAATGTGGATCATGCAAATGGTGTGCAAAAATAAGAATAGGTAATTATTTTTCACTGAGAAACACAACCTACAGTATCAAAGGGAATTTTAATTGTAATTCAAAATCAGTAGTGTATCTTGCAACATGTGAACTCTGTTCTCGCTTTTATATAGGCAAGACAGAGAAAAGATAAACCCAGAGAATATATGCGCATGAATATGCCATAAAAAGTTCAACTTAGGAAATGCTCTGGCAAAGCATGTCAGTGATAACCCTGGACACTGTTTTAAATATGCACTGATAGATAATGAAGAAATAGATGATGGGCTGTCTTGTTGGAAAAAAAAGAGCTGATATGGCAGATAAAGTTGCAGGCAGATAGTTGGCTGGGCTTAAATGAACGTAGCTCCATAAGTACTTTGTTAAAACTGAAAGCATTAGAAAGGAAAAAATTATGAACATGGGAATAATTGAATTAATGTGACTAATCATTTATTGAACAAGTAGAATGATTTTTTCAATTAATATATATATATTTATATATATATATATATATATATATATATATATTTTATGACTATATTTCCTAGTGTGATGTCATTAGAATATGGGTGGTCAATGAGCCAATCATGGCCAAGCTGCTGATATTTAAATGAAAAGATGAAATTGTAAATTTTTCTGATGAAGTTTACCATACTGGCAAATGAAAGCACTAACCTTTTGAAGGCATTTTATTTGTTTTATTAAAAAGTATTAAAAATCATGGTTCGCGTTTTATCTTTATTTTGGTGAAGAGAGAACTCTGTGGCATTTTCTGCAACCAAAATACTTGTTTCATTGGTTTTGATTTGTTGTTTATTTAAAAGCCAGTTTTCTTATGTGCATGCTCTGCTTTTCTTAATACCTGATTTGGGAATGTGAGCTGCAAATAGGTAGTGTTTTCCTTAACTAGGATTTAGTTTGACCTATTCAGCGGTAGTGTGTGTGGGTGGGTACTTGCTGTTCTAAAATGCACTTTTTACAGCACTGTTTAAATTGTTTGCCTTGAATAGGCTGGTTTCAAATTAAAAAATACATATATTTTTCAGACCTGCCGATATGTTTAACATTGTAAAATATTTCTGAATTTTGTTACTGAGAATCGCTTGTCAGTGATAAATAATGGCTTGTTGCTTTGGAACACTACCTGGGTTTTATGATTTTTGGGTTTCATGGGTTTCATGATTTTTGTGAATTATTGTGATTGAGCTCATCAACAAAGATTTAAGACCATTACTTTTTCTGTTTTTTTTTTCCTCAATACTGGTGGTAGTGAGGTTGGAACTGGATAGACTCCTGCACTTCTTCATTTGTCATATGTCTTCATACCTTACATATAACGCTCCCCATTATTCACAACTCTGTGTCTTTCACCTTCTTTATTACTCGGGGAAAAAGATAAGTAGATGTGAAGCACATTGCAATACACCATAGTATTTTTAGATTGAAACCTTCTTATTTTTTACTGTACACCATCCTTCTTTTTACTGAATTCAGTCTTGATCCCTAAAATAAAATTAAAATACATATATATATATATATATATATATATATATATATATATATATATTTCCAGTATCTCTTTTTCTGTTTTAGCTGTATACCACCTAAATATGTCAGTTTTCCTAATATGTATATATTTAACATATGTACTTTTTTCTTAAATGACAGATTAAAACTTCTTCAGTGTGATGGCATTTTTTTATTTCTTCAAGCATTATTATTCACTGTTCTGTTAGATTTAATACTCTCCAGATGTCATTCTAATACACTTATTTCCTTCCAAGTATGCTGTATAGCACTTATTTTTCTTAGTTTCACCAAACCCATTGCTTTTCACTTATTTATCTATAACCCCGCTGTTTTAATAATTCCTTCACTTGCACCACAACTTCAAATATACATATCTTATTGTAGCTACAATCACTACTTCATCTATACATAGCAGACAAACTGATACTATAACTCCTTTTTCCATTTCCTATTTTGAATCTTTCATTTCACACATAGATGTTTGAATGTTGGCAGTTATTACTAGTACAAACAGACACAACCTTAACTCCTGTCCTAATTTTTATCTATCACCCCATCCATCCATTTACCATAACTGTATCCCATGACATCTTAATTTATATTTTCGTAATACCTAATTGTTTTCTCCTATCCCATATGTTTCTAGAATCTTCCACATTGCTTCATGACTGACCTTATCAAAAGCCTTTGCCACATCACATTGCATTAGGTTTACTTTATTGTTTTCCTTCCATTTGTTATATGCTTTGTTTTCCTTTTCTATCATATTAATTTCCGTTTCTAGAGAATTCTCAACATTTTTAGATTTTTACACAACTGTACCTCTTCTTGTACTTCTTCCTTTTTATCCATTTTACCATCAGACTTTTCCAAACTGTCCCATTATTTCTGTCTGCTGACATTTAATATTTCCTTATTCATCAAATATTACATCCTGCCTCCCTTCTCTTAATGTTACATCTTTTGCCAAAGAAATGTGAACCTTCTTTTTTCTCTTATAAAAATATTTGTCTGAACAATTTATTTTTAACCTTTCCCTGTTGTTTGTGTATAGTTTTCTTCCTATTTCTTTTATTTTATCATCACGTTGTACTTTTTCATGTCTTTTGTATAATCTCATTATATTCTTTCCCTTCCTTTGTGTTACTTTTTTCTACAATCAAAATATGTTGTATTTTTTTTATTTTTAATCACTCCACTAATCTATCCAGTTTTCATAAAGTATTTTCATTGTCATATGCTCTCCCCGTAAAAAAATATTTTACCTTTTCACCTCATTTGTTTTAGCAGTCTCTCCAATCAATCTCTCCAATCAATCTTTTTTATTCCATTCACTTCCTTTATTACTTCTCTGGCACCCCCTATTCTTGCCACACCTAAGACCTGAAAACTCAAACATTTCTTAGTCACCTGTTATTTCTTTCATGCCTCTTGAATGATCCACATATTCTATTTCAATTCCAGAAGTTCTTGTTTTACATCTGTTCTCCATTCTTCCTATTTTCAATCCTTCATGTTTTATAACTTCTCTTGTTACTTTAATATCTTGTGTTATTTTCTCTTCTCCTGTCTCAAATTATAGTTAAAATATCCCACTATAATTAACATATTTAATAGGAAATCATTTTTCAGTTACTCAGATATCTTTTTCCTCTGTAGCATACTGATATAGGCATAAACTACAATTATTTTTGTAAATCATTCCATTGTTCTTGTATCACACACCACTGGTCTTCCAAGTACTACTACTGTCACATCCAGTGTCTTTATCTTTTCACTTTAAAAAAGCATCTATTACTCCCCATTGATCATATATTATTCTTAAACTGCATTGCTTCATTTAGTTTACTTTTGTTCTACCATCATACATTTCATATCTAACAAACATATTAACACCCCATATTTTATACCATTCCGTCATTACCTCAGTTCTAATATCATTTTGAATGGTATTTACAGTTGTTTGTCTTTCTGGCTTTTCCCGATTAGGGGTCGCCACAGCGAAACTCTGGTCCGCTAATAATTGGCAGTAGATGTTTATGGTGCCAAGTTGCCAGCCCGACACCCAACCTTCAGCGAAGGCACGCCCATTCACACATGTCTTTCGGAGGCCACTCCCATGCTAATATTCCTAAAGTATTCCTTTCCTTTCTTTTTTTTGTTTTCATGGTTTTAATTTCCAGTTTTTACTTGTTTTTTATTTTCCCTCTTCACAAACTGATCCAATTGATTTATCTGTTCCTACCTTTTTTTTATCCTGAAACTAACTCAGCCTGCAAAAGATAAATTAATAAAAATAAATACATTTTACTGTGGCCCTTAAGTCCCAGCACTGTCCCAGATACAGTTATGACCTTGTAGTTACCCATGTGGGAGTAAATGATCTTAGACTTTCCACCCTGTAGCAGATGCAGGGAGGCAGTGCTGATCTCTCTGCTCATGTATTCAAAGAGGGCAAGGCCAAGGCCTTCAGCAGCATTCTACCAACAACAATAATTATACCTAAATTCAAGTATAAAATAATTGGCTTTGATAATTGATTATTAAACTGGTGTCATTATGAGAGAATCCAGTGGGTGTCTACATGCAAAGAAATGGCCAACAGACCCTCCTGCTTTGACAGGGTTGACCTGCATATTTCACCCCTTGGTTTTCTGATACAGGTTAAACATTTGCTTCCCCTGCACTGACTTATTCAGATAAAGTTCACCTGATGAACATCCCAACATAGCAAACTACAATCTGGATAATAAGTGGCACTGCTAAATCCCAGAAGCTCGAGCAACAAACACTCTGAACTTGTGACCTTCCTTTACTTTTTACTTTAAATATTAGCATTTGTGTAACTACAGAAATCTGTTTCCATTGTAATGATAACATTCCCTGCATTCGTGGGTACAATGCCTGTCATGCATTCAGATCCATTGGCAACTATAGGGTATTATCTGTATTTATTTTTAACCAGATTATCTGTCATCAGATTTTACATTATACAAAACTGGAACAAGATGAATTCCTAGTCACATTTAATAAAATTAATTACCACATTGTACCCAGTTATAGATCCCTATGAATAATCCCTTCACAACATGCAAAATACCCTAACCAGCTAGAAAAGTTAACAATCAATCATACACCTTTTTATGGGTGACTTTAACTATTGTGCACATAAACTTGCAAACATTTCACCGACAAATATGCCTGGATATTTCTAGACATTGTAAATACCAATGTACTGGACCAAACTGTCCTCCTTCATACCAGAAATGTTAAATCTTCCTGATCTTGGCAGCACAGCCATTTTTCCCAACTGCACCACCTGCTTCTGACCTTCTCCATACTCATATCTAACCATCTCTGTGTGACCTTCTCTGTGAAAACCTGTTTTGTGGCCTCTAACAGCTTTTCTGTGTTCAGAAATTACTACAAGCCAATTATTCATTATTTACTTATCCTACTGATAATCACAAATGGTACAGCTTCAAAGGATACCTTGTAACAGAGGCTGCTGCTTACTGCTCTAAAGTTCACTCCCTCTTGGATAGGTGTATAGAAACACCAGTACCAATCCAATGTAAGCATAACATCAAGTTAAAAGCTAAACCCTTATGGAGGAACTATCACAGGAATAATCTTTAAAATAAAAAAGCTACCGACCATCACTGAAAGATGTCCATTTCATCATTATAAGATTTAAAACTGGAAAGTAATTCTTTGCAGCTTACCATTAGGTAAGTCCAATTATGAACTTAGGGGTGCAACTAATACAAAAATCAATATAGTGATGTATTTACATATATTAGGAAGCTTAGTTGTAAGCAACAATTCTGTACTGAACTTACCTCCAATGGTTCTGCCTCTTCTGACCCCAAGATATTATTAATATTCTGGTGGACAAATTATCTTACAACTTCACTCCATTCATTCTCCCCTCAGTCTCTTCTATGCACACACACACACACACACACACACACACACACACACACACACACACACACACACACACACACACACACACACACGCACACGCACACACCTCCTGAGATTAATTTGGATCAAGTTCTTTTGGCACATTCCATAATTAAAAGCACTACTTTCATGAGTCGTGACAGTATCTCTGAATGCCTGTTGAGAATTGTAAAATTTCATTTAGCAAGACCCTTTCAGCAACTCTTTGCCCTGAGTCTCTCCGCTGCTTATGTCCCCAAGGTGTGGAGAACAGCAGTTATGGTACCCTTACTTAAAGGTGGGTCACTTACTGGACCCTTGAAATTACAAGTCTATTAGTCTTGCTAGTCCTACTTGTAAGGGTATGAAATGTATTGAAGCTAAACTAATAAACAATGTTATACTTGATATTATAGCCCAGAATATTTACCAGTTTGCCTTTGTAAAAGCAGATCATGCCTGCTCAACTTGATTGAGCTCTTTGAAGGGTTACTGAGACCATGGATAATAGGCATGCAGTCCAAACTGCTTATCTGGACCAAGCAAAGACCTTTGACACTATCCCTGATGCAGGGATTATTAACAAACACTCCCAACTCAGCATTAACCCATACATAGTTCACTGGCTTGGCAAGTGGTTGTTTGACAGAACCCATACCAGTAATCCATCCATCCACAACACCTTTTTCCCATTTTTGCCCATAGGGTTGAGGTGTCACTTCAGCAGTAAGAAATCATCTGGAGCCAAAGTTCGCACCACCAGGTGTCTAGCCTGCCACTGCTGTTCTTCTATGCCAAACATTCACACATACACTCACACCAATGGCCAATTTAGAGTGTCTAATCCACCTATTGCATGTCTTTGGAATGTGGGTGGAAAACAGAACACCTGGAGGATTCCCATGCAAACACAGGGAGGACATACAGACTCCACTCAGAAGGCACCCCACCTGAGAATCAAACCGATAAACCTCTTGCTGTGAGGTGACAATGCTATTTGCTATGCCACTGTACTGCCAAGAACCCATACCAGTAATGTCAGATATATGATCTCTAGATAAAAAAACAGAATATTATAGGTGGTATACCACGGGGCTATGAACTGGACCCCACCTCTCAACTTCTCACTGCAAGAAATCTGGATTAAGCCTAAAATATTGGAGGACAAAGGCCCAAAAATAGGGACAGATATTAAATATTGCTCTTATAAACTTAGAAAATTGCTAGAATAACAGACTTTATGTTAGCATGCATTTTCTGAAGGATATGAAGTCTAAAACTCAAATTTATGTCATTTTTTAGTGACTTCAGTCCTAAGCAACTTGCCAGAAAACCGCAAATTTTATGTGGAACATACCAAACATATGAGGCAAAAATTTCAACATTCTGTGAAAATCTGGACAGTTGAGAGGTATGACACCCTTCTTGTGATATATATATATATATATATTTTTTTTTTTTTTTTTTTTCCTGTGACATAATAGCCAATATCAAGGGACTATGGCTAACCACGTTTGCTGAAGATGATTGCAAACTGTAGGTGGTTATCAAATCCCATTCTGATACTTACATTCTCCAACAAGCGCTGAACCAAACAATTGCATTGCGTATTAATCATAGGATTACAATTAAAACCAAGAAATGCAGCACAGTTTCCTTTGTAAATCAAGCAACAGAGCTGCTTACCATGTAGATAACATCCCATAAAAAATTTGAAACAGTCATCAGGGACTTGGGTACATATGTTGATAACAGGATCTCCTTTTACCCTGATCTCACTATGGTGGTAAGAATATTATACAACCGTGCACAATGTATCTTTTGTGGTTCTTCTCAAGATCCAAAGTTATAATTCCACTTTATTTATCTCATATTAGCACTGATGAATATACTGCATTTTTAACATTTGTTGTACCATACTCTGATGTTTTTTTTTTTTTGCCTCTGTATCTTTTCCTGTGGTTTGCAATATCAGAGTTACCTATAGTAAGCATGGGGGTATAAGGACCACTGCATATAATATGAAGGATAAGGGGCTTTGCACATATATATATATATATATATATATATATATATATATATATATATATATATATATATATATATATATATATATATATATATATATATAGATATATATATATATATATATATATATATATATATATATATATATATATATATATATATATATATATATATATATATATATATATATATATATATATATATATATATATATATATATATATATATATATATATATATATATATATATATATATACAGCCCAAATTTGGGTTGAAACACTATTAGATCATTCACTCTAACGAAATGGCCTTTGTCAAAATAGTTATTGATCAAATGGCAGTTTTTTGGGGGGTTTTTGACTGAGGGCCAGATTCAGAAAACTTTTCTGCATTATGCTATGCAAAATTGTGCAATGAGTGGCCACAAGCAGGGTGGGTGAGATTCAGAAAATCCCGGTACACAACATGGCTCCCTCAAATAATGTGGTTGGTCATGTCACATGCTAATGACTATATAATGAAGCAGCCCATATGTTAATGAGGCAAAACAACATGGCAGAGAGATTCAGAAATGTTTAAATGCTGCACAGTGATACTACACTCACTTTAGATTTGAACTCGTCCATATGTCTGTGTTTAGATGGAACACCATGCAAATATTCTTGGGGTTGCCACAGCCATGGTAAATGCATATCTGCAGACAGCAGTCATTATAGCTGCTTTGCCCAGTGGTCTCTGACATAGCTCCAAGACACACATAACATTTCATGCCATCTCTGATGTCACCAACATAATGGAAAGTCACTGTGTGAAAAGGGATACCATACAAAAAATCGTGGAAATGAGTCAGCCTCACATGCAGCCCCCTGGCAGTCATGAAGTACCTATTCCAGTGAATACCAATATATGTTGCTCAATGTATGTTAACTACCGGAGACTTTAAGTGGCCTGCCATGACATTGACATAGTATATCATTACTATGTGAATGGAGACACCATGCAAGAAATTATGGAAATGAGGTGGCCTTGTCTGCAGTCACTGGAGAGTTACAGAATTCCTACGAGTTCTATGATACATTCCAGTTTTCAGAGTTTCTTGGGATCATAGACTGTGCCCACATTGAAATAAAGGCCCCACCTTGTCAAATGGGGAGGAAGTACATGAACCACACTGCTAAGTGGCCTGTAATGCACATGGTATCATTAACTATGTGTATGCAGGTCACCTATACAGTTTTTACATCTCCCACATATGACACACATCTGATGTATATCTACAGTTTACAAGGGATGACTTCCCTAAGGGGCATCATACTGGTGATGCACTATATGCTTAAGAACCCTGGCTCATGACACCTATCAGAAATACACACAATCAAACTGTGGCCATGAGTACAGCTGTGCACTATTGCAAATCAGAAACATTGCAGAGCATGAATTTAGACCACTGAGGGCACACTTTCACTTTCTATTTATATCTGGAGGTGCCCTGCAGTATGACTTTGCCAAAATGCTGACTGTGTTTGCTATGTTACACGGTATTATAGTTAGGAAACAGTTACAGAAGGGTGGCCTCTTGCAGGGCCAGCAGTTCCCAGCTCCACAGGCAGTGTAAGTTGACACAGATAAGGAGTCAAAGGAGGAGGAGCCAGCAGATGGGTGTGCCCATGCCAGATGGATGTAGACCAGTATGTCATGATACTAGCAAAAAGGCTGCAGATTACACATAGCTTTACAACATACATGTAGAAAAAGTGAAGCAGACACACCACAGTGAAAGTAATGCATTCAAAAATACAAGACTTTGCTTGCCCATCCACAGACTGGCCAATCTGTACATCATCAAAGGCAAACCAAGTAACAATGTACAAAGACCAGGGCACAGTTATCATTTTCACAGGTGGACAAGTAAATGCAGGGATGTGTGTCTTTCACAGGGAAATGTGTGGTGTAAGTGCTGAGGTGTATACAAGAAAAACATTCTTTTATGGGTAATTTGACAACTGGATTCTGAAGTTAATGAAGAGAAGAGTTTAGGTCAGTGGATGTGTGAGATGTACTTCAGGCTGAGGTGGCATGTGTGTGTGTGTGTGTGTGTGTGTGTGTGTGTGTGTGTGTGTGTGTGTGTGTGTGTGTGTGTGTGTGTGTGTGTGAGAGCGTGTGTGCTTATGTGTGCATTTGTGTAGGAACACAGCCTCAGAACTTGGTGCAGTACTATGGCTAGGCCAACAGACTGGTCCAGGGCATGTAAGATAAAGGGTTCAGCTTCTCATGCATGACCCCACCCATGACAGCTGATCCTGTCAGGAGTTGTACTGGATGTACCACAACTTGGCTAGATGCTGGTGTGCTTTGTGACCTTGACCTACATCTGCTGGAGAATATGCCATCATGATGACAGCTATGAACCCAGTGACATCCACTCCTGGATGTAGACACCTCCATAATCACTGTTGCTGTGGATGTGCTAGTGCTACTGAAATGGGATCTCTATCATCCACAGACATACTGGCTGACATCTGTGAATGTGGTTAATGACCATTCCCTTGCCATATGATCCAATGTGTGATTAAGTCTATCCAATGAATCATCCATGCAGGACATGCAATCTCCCTAAGCCAGCATGCACAGCCTGGATCACCCTCACTAACTTTGTAATGGCTGTGGTGAAACTAACCTGTGCCTCCCTGAGGGCACTGCACATACGTTGGGATGTGGCCACTGACACACCAACTTCAGGGGGGAGAATTAGGTAACTATATCCCCAGCAAGCACCAATACCAACCCCTGTGTGGACCTCTTTGTCCATGACTTTTAGGGGCAGATTCAGACATGAGTCTACTCAGGGCCAGCTCATGTCCTGATCTATAGCATCTCCTTCAACCTGCCCTCTATCAGATATTTATGTATCCTACGTTATCTACAGGCAGAGAGACTATGTCCATGGTTTTGGGTAGGGGATGCAGTGGTCACACTTTCTGTGTCAAACGTACACCATGCACCCCTTGACTGTGCCAGCTCACCCCTGCCATAATTATTTTAAACTATAGATTCTACAAAATTGGACAGGAGTAGTTCCACAATGCTGGTTTTAGGTAAAGATTTCCGTGTGAATATACAAATACACCAAAGGAAAACAATATCCGTTGTAAGTATGGCCTGACACTGCAACTACACATGCAACTGATATCATTACAACTATAAACATGAAAAAAAGGTACAGTGTCCCATATGTTGTGCACATGTATGTGCTTGTTGGAACCCCAATGAACCTGTAAACCATAAGCCAGTCAGACTTAACAAAGTGTAGAGAAGCAATTAAATAATGAGAACTTACAACTGTTAAACCTGTGAACTAGAACTACCCGCCTGGGGCATCTGCACTGCTGTCCAGTTCATTCTCAATATCCAGCACAGCTCTGTGTCCAGGATCTTCTAAACCTAAAAGAGGTAGTTCAGTTGAAAGCCACTGCCTGTTGTCCTTCGTTCCCATACTAAGGTTTCTGTTCTGTTCTGTTCTGTGGGTGGAAGCATGGATCATATCTATAGCCCTGAGGTGGACCATTTTGTAGGCATAGCCCTGACCATGCACAGCATTAACTTTGGTGATAGTTTAGGCCCAGACAAAGTCATGGAAGGGCTGCTTGGCAGAATGGACAGAAAAAAAACATTACCCATGGAGATGGGGGGCCTCCAGTACCACCTCATTCTCGGATTTTGTAAACTTGGGTTTGGGGCTGGATGTGGAAGCACTAGCAGATGCACTACTTGTCTTTGGGTTCTGGTTATTTAGGCATAACTCTGTTGGTATGGAAAACAGTGGAATTAAAATCCTTATTCCAGCATGGCCCTTCTTAATCCTTACACTATTACTAACTTTGGCTGGGCTTGTATAGGCCCCAGGGCCGATAGCCTAGTACCTACCTATGAACCTATGAACCTAGTAGGCCATATAGTATGCTGTAGTTGTGTCTGAAGTTTAAGATTTCTGTATCCAGAATCTTCTGATTAATTGTCAGGTGTGTATTGTGTACTGAGCACATATTCTCAACAGCACAATCACACAACTACAACTGAAAAACACCTGAATATTACAATAGCATTGTCACAAATGTTGTAGCCGATTACATAAGTACAGTACTATTGAACTTTTAATATGAGGTCAGGGGTGTATATATCATTTGTTTTAACAATACAACATACTGCTACAATCAGTACACTCGCAATGTAACCCTTAATACACTTTTGAACAGCAGATGTCCAAGTACTTAAAGTTCTTAAAGAGTAGGCAGAAAACTACTGTTACACAAAGAAAGAGATGTGTAAAAAGTGGCATGCACCTTATTTAAACAGTTATTCCTCTTCAGAAGAATACCTTTTTGAAAACGCCCTCAACAGGATTTGAATTTCAAACTCATTTGCCACTATTTACCTCCATAGCACAATGAAGCTCTGTGCTTCTAGTTGTATTACGTTGTGTAGATTTACCCCTCTCGGTGAAATGATTCTACTAATTAGAGCATTAGTAGTATCATTATTGTGTCTGAGTCACTCAGTTGGTGTGATGAGCAAAGCTGATAAAACATTGTGGTGATTTCTACACGATGCACCTGCAGGCAGCCCCATGCTTGTGCACTCAGCCTATTACTATACCTGAGTATAGTGAGTATACATGCTGTCATAAAATTGCCTATGTTTTAATAGTAAGAGTAGTAAACATTATACAATAATGAATAGCATTAAGAAACCAGAGGCTCATATGTCAGTACTTGCATAGATCAAAGGTATTCACTCCTTTGTAGGTAGACAAGTGACTCTTAATGCTAAGTGTCTTTATTTTCAAATTGATGAATATGTCACTCAGTTCATTTTCTACCCCCCCGCACACCCCTGTGATCATGAAAAACATTCCACATATATTTCTCTGTCCATTTAGTATCACTGCAGCAATACATGGTCAATGTATGTAAATCATCAATACTAGTTTACTAGAAATGTCACAACTTACAATAGAATTGGCTGCCCTTAGCCTATCACCTGTGATTAATGTAAGTATTTTAGGGTAGAGCACTGATCTCCATAGACCATTTTCAGACACAGCCTAGGAGTGGTGTCTGGTTAAGTGACTTGCTCAGAGTCACAGTTAAGCAATCAATGGGAGGGAATTAAACCTTGCACCACTGACCCACAGGAACAGGTCATTAACAGCTCCTTAATACTAATAAACCAACAGATCTACAGGCTGTTAAGAGGTGACCTATATCTATTCTGCAAAGTCAACAGAATGATTTGTGGGGGGACAGGTGTATCTTGCAGAGAATACCGTTGTTCTGGAACAGACTCCCCATCTACATAAAACAAACATCATTAGTGTACATATTCAAGCATAACTTGGGTTGTACTTGAATCTTGTATTTCAGTATCCTAAAGACAGCTAACAGGTGACCTGTGTTTAACATATAAGGCAAACTCTGACCCAGTACTGGTGGATTGACTGCACATCAAGTCAAATACCATCAGAAATACTCAATCTAGGGATCTAAACCTCTTCTTAAACAACAACCAACAATGGAATGATTTTGGGGTATGGGTACAGGTGGCAGCCCTGGGGTAAATGTTCTATTTCCCATCCATAGATCCTAATTGCACTTGAATATGGACAGGGATGAGTTTAATTTTACGTGGATTGTGAGTCTGTTCCTGAGCAGAAGCATCCTCTGTGAGATATACCTGTACCCCAAAATTGTTCTGTTGATTTTGCAGAAGAGGTTTAGATCTCTAGACTGAGTGTTTCCGATGCCATATTGGGTCAGAGGATACAATGTATGCCAGACACAGTTCATCTCTTAGCAGGCTGTAGAATACTAATATAGGGAATGAGCTTTGAATTGGTCCATGTAGGATATATTGTTCAGGTCTTGTATCCTTTCAGTAAGGTATCTCTGTGGGCATTTAAGCTGTTGCATGTGTCTTGACAGTTACATGACAAATGGAGTCCACTACTCAATGACTGGCCTAATGAAGGCTGAGTAAAGAGGGACAATGACAGCCCTAGATCTAGACACAATCCCTTTGTTTATAAGCTGTGCAAAATATAATAGGATTTTCTTATAACAATAGACACATGTTGGTCGATGGTTAGGTCACTGTCCATATAGGTTCCCAAATTCAGAACAACTGGGTCAACTCTTAGGGGTATATTGTCAGTGTGGTAGTTTCCCAGGGTAGATGACTTCCCAAAAGATACTGTTTAGTTTCAGTTCATAATTTTGGCACCAGTTATTTATTTTGGACAGAGCTTCCTGCAAGATGGCTAAGTCATTTGGAGATTCAGTGATTGCTTCTAGTTTGCATTCATCTACAAACCTAGTCAGCCAAAGCCCTTTGGTATTGGTTTTCACTTCACAGAAGTAGATGCTACACAGGAGAGATTGTAGCACAGATCCCTGGGGAGGCTCCAGTGGTGACTAGTCTCTTTGTGGAGGTATCTTCACCTATTTTGAATTCCTGTGTCCTATCTGTGAGCCAGTTGGCAATCCAGTGGGTGACATAGGGGTTTATTTTTAGTTTCTACTATGTCAGAGTAGGGATTGATTAAAAGCTTTGGCCTGGTTGAGGTTTGCACTGTGTTCAGTTTTGCCTTCATCCTTTGCTTTGGTGACCTTTTCAAAAAAATCCACCAGGCTGAGTAATCATGACATGCTCTTGAGGAATCCAAAGCAGAGATCGGTCCAATGTTTGGAGATTCCCTATGTCCTTATTGATTAGTTCCATGATAAGTCTTTCCATGGCCTTGCATATGAGACTAGTCAGCCTTATAGTTTGTAATTATCTTACTTCACACTCCTTGCTGCTATCTTTCTCTTACATACATCTTTGTATTCATTTGTTTGTTTCTCTCCATTTGTTTTACTATTATATGCATCAGCACAGCAACCTGCAACTGGACCACATGCAAAGCCAGTCTGTCCTCCCACAGGTGGCAACAGCAGCAGCAGTGTCACCACCACTGCCACCAGTTAAAACACGCAGTACATCTGAGTCTCAGTGTACACAGTTGCCTCCATAATTTGTACTGTATCTGCACCACATGTCTCAGGTAGCCCACAGCCCGATGTTGGTACAGTGGTACCCGCCAGTAGCAGGTGTGAGCAGAGGTGACACCTTTGTCACCCATTGGCAGTTGGCAGACATGTGAGGGATATCATCAACTGGAGGTTGGATGCCCACATGGAGACCATGTTCCCTTGACTTGTTGGGTTTTGTCCCTGCCCAGAAGTGACAGGTAATCTCTTATTATGCTTCAGCTGGCAGAAACTGCATCTGTAACTACAGAATCCTATCCCCAACCAGATGTTCCCTTACAATTTGTGTCCTTGCCTACTCCTGTTGGTTAAATAACCCTCCCCTCACTATTGTCTTCCTTCTGTTTGTCTGATGTTGCCTTTTACATTATGTTCCCCCTTCCTGATTATGTTGCCCCATACACTGTTATTCTATCTGTCTTTCCCTACACCTCTTACTTTCCTTTTACTTCCTTTACTTCCTTCACTAACTTTCCATTCTCTTAAACAAATGGGCACCTGCCATCCCCCGCCATACACACACATACAAAAAAGGATTATTTTTCCTACCCCCACCTCCATCCTGCTCATTCTTTACTTGCTTATCTTTTGTTCTACCCTCTACTTGTTTCCACTTCATCTCTGTCCTATACTCCCATTTTGAACTTTTATTCTGGTCAAAAAATAAATAAATAAACACACCACACATGTAACAAAAAAGGCTTATAAAACAATAATATTTGTGGCTGTGCATTGCATTACAGGTCATGGAGATCACCACTGATGCCCATAAATGTCAAATGAGAAATGCACTTCTAATTGTATCACAAAAATGAAGTCCAGTCTGTGTCACGCATTATGGATAATGCTATCAGTTCAGCAAATGAGCTGAGCACCATTGCATGGCAGTTGTCACATATAGGTTCATAGGTTCATAGGTAGGTACTAGGCTATTGGCCTTAGGGCCTATATAAGCCTAGCCAAAAGGTACCCTGGCTTTCGCCACCCAAGAAAATGATTTTCCTGTGCCACTGTTGAGCAGAGCCACAGAAGTGATCCCTGGGGTAAATTTCCTATCTCCCATCCAGTCATCAAGATTTTTTTTGAAGAGTGCTAATGAGGAGTTTAGTTTGATATAGATAGGTAGTTTGTTCTAGAGTATGGGAAGTCTCTGGGACAGGAATCTATCCTTCCAGCATGTTCTGTTTATTGTTGTGACAAGGTTTAGGTCCCTAGAGCGTGTAGCTTGGAGGGGTTGGGATTTCTTTAAGTGGAGCATGTCTAAAAGCACTGGGTTTGACATAGCTTTGTGTGTTAGGCAGAAATCGTCTCTGAGTAGGTGATATACTATGGAGTAAAGCTGCAGTTTTTTGAGACGGCCTGCATAGGGCATCTGTTTGAGGCCGGTAATCCTCTTTGTGAGGTATTTCTGCAGCCTTTCCAGTTGTTGTAGATGTCTTGTGAGGTACATACCAAAAGGGGCATTGTACTCTATAATGGGTCTAATGAGTGACGAGTAGGGGGGAACAATGACCTCTTTTTTCCTGGATGAGAAACCTTTTGTGATGAGATGTGCCATGTAGAAGGATTTCCTGACTACTGTAGCGATGTGATTATCAAAGGAGAGACTACTGTTCACCTGTGTCCCAAGGCCTCTTATCACACTTTCAGTGTTAAGTAGACTACCGCCTATGTGGTAGTTCATGGGTACAGAGTTTTTGCCAAAAGGGATGACAATGCACTTTTTGGCATTGAGCTTGAGGCCATGGCTTGGACACCAGGCATCTGTCTCAGCGAGGCCTTTTTTAGGATTTCCACATCTTTTGGAGTTTTGATTATGGCTCCTAGTTTGCAGTCATCTGAGACCTTCATTAGCCAAAGACCTTCTGTGTTAGCCTGTACTTCAGAGAAGTAGATACCAAACAGGAGAGGACCCAAGACTGAACCATGTGGTACTCCACTTGTCACTGGTCTGAAGTTGGATTTGGAGTCTGCTACTTTCACAGTGTGGGTTCTGTCAGTGAGCCAGTTGGCAACCCATCTTCTGACATAGGGATTTATACCTAGTTTAGTGAGTTTATCTATAATTCCAGAGTGGGGGATGGTGTCGAAAACCTTGGCGAGATCTAGATAGGCTGTGTGAACCAGCTTACCCTCATCTACGGCTTTGGTGACTGCTTTAAAGAAGTCTGTCAGGTTTAGGAGACATGATCTGCCTTTTACAAACCCAAACTGGGTGGGGTCCAGAGTTTGGAGATTACCAGTGTCATTGTTTATAAGTTCCATGATGATACATTCCATAGCCTTGCAGTCCAGGCTTGTCAGGCTTATGGGGCGGTTGTTTCTGGGGTCCATGGTGGCTCCCCCTTTGTGGAGTGAGATAACCGTCACTGTGTGCCATTCAGTGGGCACATAGCCTGAGGTGAGGCTATGATTGAACATGGTACTTAGGTGGGGTGCCAGTTTGTTCTGTAGTTCATGTAGAACGCAGCCTGGGATGTTGTCAGGTCCCATGGATGCTGTGTTCTTGGCTTTGGAGAGTTTGTTTTTTACCTGTGCAGCCGTGATTACAGGAACTTTGCATTCTTCCAGTATAGAGATGGGCCCTTTAGGGGATGAGAGGGGGTAAAGTTAGCACTGAACCTATCTGCCAGGATGTTGGCAATATCAGATGGTTCTGTATATTTAGTGCCATTGTGCTGTAACTCAGAGCAGATCTGAGTGTTGCCATTGAGATTCTTGACATAGCTATAGAATGCTTTGTGGTTGTCTTTAGAGACAGTGGCGATTTTGTTTTCGTAACTAGTTTTGGAGGATTTTATGAGGGATCTCAGCTTCTTATTGAGGCTGACCAGGGAGTTCCTCCAATCATGGGATTTTACTCTTTTTTGCAACAGTTTATTTCTTCTGTTGTAGAGTTTGATTATGGTAGGGGACCACTAGATTGGCTTCCTTTTTTGGAGGATAGCATCTTGGTTTTGTTAAAGATTGCATGATTCATTGACTCATGTAAGTGCTTATAAAGTGCGTTTGTGTAGGATTCAGCAGTCATACCTCTATTGTCCATCAGCATGAGTGTCGTGAAGTTTGCCAATTCTGTCTTAAGAAGCGTGAAGGTGGCTTTGGAGAAAATGTTTATGGTGGTTTCCCTAATGGGGGGTGGGGGAGGGATGTGGGTGTCCAGGGTGATTAGCTTGTGGTCGGATGTGATCAACAAGGAATTGACCTCTGGTGTGAAGCACTGGTTGCCCATGTTGGTAATAACCAGGTCTAGGATATTGCTTCCCCTGGTTGGGCTGTGGATAAGTTGATCCAAGGCATTGGAATTTATGAATTCCAGGAAACGTTGAGCACAAGAGTTGGTACATGAGTAGTTTTCCCAGTTAATGGTAGGGTCATTGAAATTGCCCATTATTAGGGTGTTAGGTTGTACCCTAATATTTTGCAGTGTATCAAGAAATGAGGAGTGGGAATCCTGGGGCATGGTGGGAGATCTGTAGCAAGCTACAATTTGGATTGTGGTCTTGCCCAGAGTTAGTTGCACTTAGATAATCTCGGATGCATTATGCTGAGCAACTAGCCTGTAGGTGTGGATATCCTTAATGACTATGGACACACTTCTGCCTTTAGTGTTTCGGTCCAGGTTAGGTGGCCGAAAGGTGTGATATGAATTATAGCCTGGTAATGCAGGGGTACTCTCTGGAGCCTTGAACCAGGTCTCTGTCACTGCACAGATGTCGATGTTCTCCATTTTAAGAAGTGCATTTTGAGGTTTAGACTTCTAGCATTGAGTAGCAATACCCTCAGATTTTTCTTTCTTGTACGTGTTACGGTGGTGAATTTGTCATTTGAATCTTGCCTAAAAAAGGCACTATAGGGGTGGCTAGAGCCTTAGCCAGTATCCGGAATCCCAGGGGCGACAGGAAATGGATTGTAATTTATGCCTTTATTCTGACAGCTACTATAGCTTGGCTTGTTAATGATCTGCTTTATAAACTGTTAGTGCACAGAGTGGGGTATTCCACACCCCCTCATGGTTATATTCTGTATTTTACTATTCTTCCTCCATTCTCCATATGTAATAGTCCTCTCATTTTGCATTTCCCTAAGCCCTTCAATATTTCTTCTACTATATTTCAACTTTTTAAATCACTGATGAAAGTCCTGGGTTCATTCATTTAAGACCTGTCTTTGAATTATTGCATCTAGTGTGTTCTTGTGCATCATTCCCCTGATATGTGTTTCCTTTACCCCTCACTTGGTTAATGCCATGCTGAAAAGACTCTCTCTCTCTCTCTCTCTCTCTCTCTCTCTCTCTCTCTTTCTCTCTCTCATTTTTGAGGAAGTCCTGAGTTCAATTCCCTTGTGGCCTGTCTTTTGATTACTGCTTCTAGTATGTTCTTGTGTAAGATTGCCCTGACATACATTTTTCTGACCTCTTCAATGTGACTCCTACAATAGCTCACTTAGTAGATGTTTTGAAGAGACTCTCATGAGCATTAAAGTCCTGTGTTAAATTCCTTTAAGACCTGTTTTTTGATTACTGCATCTAATATGTTCTTGTGTAATATTCCTCCTGATACGTGTTTCCATGACCTCCTCAGTATGAATCCTGCAATATCTCACTTAGTTGATATTGTGTTAAAGAGACCCTCATTATTACTTTTGATTACTGTTCCCAGTATGCTCTTGCTTAACATTCCCTTGATGTATGTTTCCCTGAACTTCTTCAGTATGACTCTTGCAGTAGTTCACTTAGATAATGCTGTATTTCTAAGGACATAACTGAACAAAGTAATAGGTTTAAATCCCCTCAGGTTTGGTATCTTGTTTTTCATTAAAGTTACCATTAAGGTACAGGTACGCTGATAAAATAAAAAAAAATATGATGTCAGGAGTGCTGTAGGGTGGTACATCATGTTACTTTATAGCATTCCCCTTCTCCTGTCTGAGTATCCCCTTTTATCTATGTTCAGGTATTTTAGATTGATATCTATGTATACGTCATATCCCTTCTTCACTCTGTTCTGTTTCCCTGCTATGTTCATCAGCTCCCTTTGCAGTCTTCTAGCAGTTTCCATTGCCTCACTAGCTCCTCTTCATTCATCCCTTACCAATCATAACTTTACTTTGATCCATAAAACATTTTTCTGCATATCTTTTGCCTTAAGTCACTGCAACAATGCAACACATTACTATTCGTCTGTGTGCATGGTTACGTGACAACTGCACTACAATAACTCAACACATTATTATTTGTGTGTGTGCGTGGTTATGTGATAACTACATTACAATAACTAAACACATTACTATTCATATGTGTGCATGGTTATGTGATAACTACACTAGATGATTGTGCACAGTCAGTGTTTATAACAGCAGCCTATACTTTACTCTGGTCATAAGTTGGTGTAACGCAGCCTTCCCATGGATCCCTACTGTGGCCATGACGAGGTGCTGCTCATTGTGAAAACAGCAGCCTATACTTTACTCTGGTCATAAGTTGGTGTAACGCAGCCTTCCCATGGATCCCTACTGTGGCCATGACGAGGTGCTGCTCATTGTGAAAACTGGCATGGCTGCATGGATTTGTAATGAGCCTCAGTGATCACCATGTACACATGGTAAATAATATTGACTTGGCCATGGTTTTGGTCAAATATCCAAATGTGACATCTAGTAACACAAAGGCTGGACATAATAGCTGTACAAAGTTAAGGTCTTAGTTCTTATCTAACCAGGTTTCCATGATAAAATCTGGTCAGCAGGACATCTGGGATAATACCAGTCTTTTACAACCAGACATGACATTTAGTAATGCTCTCCTCAAAGGAAATGAAGACCCTTTCTGTCAAGCCAGAATGGAAAACTGTTAACTGACACATACAGTAAATATTCTTACCATCATATGTTTTTACCCTGCATTGGCTAGTAGCAACCCTAACAGGAATGAGGCCTGCATAAACTAGCTGAGTAAACCTCAGGCCCCAGCCTTCCTGATCACTATTAGAAATGACAAGCTGGCAATAATGTAGTGACATTGTTGGCAATGGACACAGCACTAGGATAGTCTGTGCCATAAATCAAGTGTCTTGATGGGGTCAGAAATGTAAACAAAATCCCCAAAGTGAGATACGAGAGTACTGATGGAATCAAAGGATGACAGCAAAACAAGCTGGATCTAAAGCAGTGCTAGGTGCTGGTACTAAAGTGCCTCTGTCCCAGTTAAAGAGTTTTAGCAATAGTCAGATCAGATTAATAAGAATGAATGCTGGAACAAGCCCATCGGAAACAAGACAACAATTGAACAAACATTCTATTAATGATGCGTGTTAAGTTTAAGTTAGATCCACAATAGAATGTCAGTAAAGGACAAAACATTGTTGCCATATTCTAATGTGCTTATCCTGATGAAGACTACAGTAGTAGCAAATAAAGCATGATAAATCTGACATTCCCATCTTTAGCAGCAATCTACCTCATCCTGTTGGATACTCAGTCTCTCTATGAGATGTATTCCATCCAACATGTCCAGTAAGCCACAGGGCCTCTTTCCAGTGGGCTGTATCTGGTAAAACTCCCAGAGGCACACAGATGGCAACTTCAGGAGGCATCCAAACTATTTCAACTGATCCCCTCCCAAGCAGTGAGGTACAATGGCTTTACTCCAAGGTCCTTCTGCATAGTCAGGATCCTCAAATGCAGTGAACCATGCTACCCTGAGAAGGAACCTTATTTTTGATACTCGTATGCATGATTTCATCCTTTCACTCACTACTCAGAGCTTGTGACCATGGGTGGAGATGTGTAACATAGACTGACTAGTAAACTGAAAGATTCATCCTATAGTACAAGGCATACATTATTACACCGTACCAATCTGTTTGGAATTTCCTGATGACCTCCTAGCCTCGTGCATGAACAAGAACTGAAGATAGTTAAACTCCTCTATGTGAAGTGCCTTTTCCTCATTATCCTGAACAAACAGTCCACTTCATTTTGTGAGAGAGCCATGACCTCTAATTCAGAATTGTTAATTTTCTTCCCAACCGAGCATCACATTCAACAGTGAATTTCTCAACTGCACATAGGAGTTCACAGTCACTTCAGAATAAGATTATATCATCATCATCATCATCGTCGTCATCATCATCATCATCATCATTGTCGTCGTCATCATCATCATCATCATTGTCATCATCATCATCATCATCGTCATCATCATCATCGTCATCATCATCATCGTCATCATCATCATCATCATCATCATCATCATCATCATCGTCGTCATCATTATCATCATCATCTGCAAACAATAGAGATGCAACCCTCATGTCCTGTAGATCTTGTACTGCCTTGCTATCCTGTCTATGAAAAAAATAACAAACAAGAAGGGAGACAATACACACTGTATATGGAGTCCTAAAGCCACCTTGAAAATATTTAACTTAATGCTCATAATGCAGACATAACTGTAACTCCTCAAATTCAGGGACCAAATGACACACAGCAACAGCTCTGGGACCTTGTGTTGTTATAGCACTTCCCACAAGACAATGTGAGGTGCACAAGTTATACGCCTTTTCCAGGTTTGCATACCATGCATCATGTCATGACGCTGATCCAGTGTTGCACAATGAGGGTGCAATCTGCATGGTTCCTGCTGAAGCATAAGCTCAGATATCGAATGAAGTCCCCTTTTAGGTACCCTGCCAGACACTTTCTCAAGTGACTTAGGAATATGATCTCTCTATAACTGGAACACACCTTGCTATCCTCATTTTTGAAACCGGGAGCTACTATCTTAGATTATAATTACTCAACTCCCTGAGTCAATTCAAGACTAGACTCAAACAACATCTGACACTAAACTGGCTATGTCAATGTAGCAAACCCGACTAACTCTCCTTGACAATGAGACTAACATAGTTAGTTTAGCTTACCTGTGGCACTATCCTGTCCTTTACTTTGTTTAACTCTTAACGTGTTTAGGTATGTAACCACTGTAAATATTGTATCTGTAACTTACTGTATGAGTTAATAACAGTATTTTTAGCTGACTTGTATTACTTAATAATGACCTACTCTCTGGATTTTCTTTAACCTTGGAACTTCTATAATTTGCCTAGATATGTAACCTCTATAAATATTGTATCTTAAACTTAACTTCTTGCCTAGATATGTTAACTACTGTAAATACTGTATTTTTAATCTAAATTGCTGACCTTGGAGCTTTTCTCCCCGGGCCTCCACTGAAAATGGACATGTATCCAGTCAGTCTATCCCAATCAACAAATGTAAAATAAAATAAATAAATAAAATAATTCTAGATGTGATATCCATCTTAATATGGAATATTGAAAAAATGTCAATCACGATGTCGCAGCAAGGTTTATATCCATTAGTATTTCCACTCTGATTTCATCCAGTCTCACAGCTTTCCCAGAGAAGAACAGTTGAGTAACCACCATAACCTCATTTACAGAAATGAATCCATTTTTACTGTTTGTTTCTGGCACTGCCTTCTCAGAGGTAGGGGCAGATGTTTCAGATTACATTCCTTCCACCTCTCGACAATGTCCCCATTTAAGGTTAGTATTTCTCGTCGTTGTTGAGAACATCCTTGTAATGCCCTACTTCTTCATTCTATGTGGCCAGGTGTCAATCAATATCAAACAGAACCAACCAGGAGAAGAGCTATTACTTAGTTAAGTTGCAATCTCAGACAGAAATATTAATGAAGCTTTGTCTAAAACTGTGTAAAAGTCATGCAATAAAGAGTACCATAAAGCAAACTAATTTTAGTGAATAGGAATACTATAGTCATTAAATCAATATTCTAGTACCTGGCCAAGGGAGCCAACCTACAAAATGTACAGAACTAAGACAAAGAAAAGCAATAGTTATTTATCACAAATTAAACCATAACTATGGTGCAATTACCTTAGGACATTCATATGTAATTATCATTAAATATTTTTAAAACACAGTTTGATGAATATATGGCAGAGAAAGTTTATGTATGTTTTGAAGGAATTATCATTCTTTGATGTCCTTTGGATCTAAATGCAGTAACAAGAAATTATGACACTATGAAATTAATGGCAGGGATAAGGGCAAGGCTTTAAGAGCCCTTCCCTAATTGAAAGACCTTCAACTGTCAGAAGCCATGAGGTAGCAATGAAATGCTCACAAAATTCTGTAGCTTCATTTTTTTGGCATCCTTATCATGATCTGAACTGAGCATCACCTATTCGGCATCTACACAGTTACTTTATACCTCTCAGCCTGGTGGTAGTCACTGGTAGATGTTGTCCTTGACACAAAGAAGAGGAAATGACAAACAGCCTGTGGCCTGCCAGCATCCTCCATGCAGAGGTTGTCACAGATGGCATGGAAAGAGGAAGAGGACATTTATGTGCCAAAAGAGGGTCTGAGCTAGAAGCCCGCAGCATCACATTTGCTGTTGCGATTGCCAGGGCATTTTACCCAAGGGCCCTACTTCTGATGTGCTGACTTTCTTTTTTGGTAGGCAGAGTGGTGTAGTGGCTGTTTGACACATACAACTGCTGCAGGTATACTATATATATTATGATAAGAATTTGATGGTAGTACGTATAACCAGTATGTTATGATAGTTAACATTTATAATAGTATGGTCTAATGTGAATCATTTGGAAAAAAACATTGTTAAAAGGAGGAGTATGTAGAAACAATGTCAGAGATATGTGCCTCTTATAAAGAGGGATTTTGAGACCAAGAGAAGGGACTCTTGGTCAACCCTGACTAGAGGAACCTGTGGTAGTAAGAGTAAAAGTGCTGGAAGTCCTGTGGATTTGATGAAGGAGAACTAGGAGCTAATTTATCAATATATTTGGGGATTACAAGGCATCATAATCATAGCTACAAAACCAAGTCTGTAAACTGTAAGAATTATCATGTTCATTTGAGAGACTTTAAAAGTGGACTAGTAATTGCAGGACTGACCTGTATGTAACCAGTGTCTGTTGATTTTTATTTGAGCTGGAAAAGAACTTTGATTTTACTTTTGCAGTGTAAATAAACAGCACTTAAATAAAGGAAGATGCCCTCGGTGTGATGTGTTTACTACAGCTGGGTTGGGAAATGAGGGTGGCCTCTGAGGATGTGTATCCCTTGGCCCTAGGAGGACCGTACCTTCTTGGCCCTCCCAGATACTCAGCTCAGTGATCATTTCCACCAGAACTTGAATGCTATGCACATGCCAGCACAGAACTTTCCCCTGCTGGATATATGCTCACATCCTTCATTCCATCACCATTTACATGCTAATCAAACTCAAACTATCTGGGTCATTGTCAGGACTTTATCCTTCTATGCCTCTGAGTTAGCAAAATTCTGCATCATAAAATTGATGTGATTCAATACATAGTGCAACATAAAATGTAACATTTAAGAAAACACGAGTGATCAGTGAATCAAAGTAAATTACAACAAATCAGACCTGACAAAAGTATTAATTTCTAATGTTTAAATTCATACATATTTAATTAGTTGATTAAATTTAGGTTAGCAAAATATGTGTACAAAACCAGAAATAAAAATAAATCACGAGATTAAGTGAATATGTATGTATAAAAACAAAAGATTAATTAACTGCTCCATTCATGGAAAATTCATTGAAAAAAATTGTTTTCAGGTAGCAGAACAAAGAACAAAACAATAAAAATACTATAGCTGAATTACCAGTTAGATAAAGTTGTAGCAGAGATCAACTCTTCATCCTCAGTCCATGCCCTAGATAGCAAGGAACCAGTAATGAACAAGCTGCATCCAAAACCATAGAAGATACTAATAACAGAGGCTATCTCAAATGGTTGCAGATATATCCACATTAGAGAAACAGGGGGCATAGAGTCAAGACTGAAGGGCAACAAATGACACGACAATCAAACAACTCTGGCATAAAGAAGGGCTGAACTTTTGTGCAAGCAGTAAGTTAAAGAACCATACCAAGTGTAAAAGTTACATAACAGCAACATACCACAGCCCATCATGACTACACTGTAGCACCACCTTCCCTGAAGTACAAGACATCGGGAGTGGTGCCTAAGATACAAAGTACAGAGAGCAGAGGAGCTGCAGCCCAACAAGCTGGAAGAAATGTAGAAATAATATCCTACAAAACAATTTAATCTCAACCATTTGCACAGAGTCAAAAAATCAAGGAATAAGCTGCACAGACAAAAATTAGATTGTTTTGCAAAGCCAGACGTCAATGAATGCTTCATTGAATTCAGGAGAGTCAATGAAAACCAAGCACTGCAAATGGAATAATATAGGACAGTTCAGAAAGCAACCAAATGTGGTGATCAGAATATGTCAGATTACTAAAATACAAGTTACAGTTGGTAGGCAATTGTCAGACCAATGGATTAAGGAAACACTTGTCAGCATATGAAGTATAACTCGGCATTATAGATAAGCTCACCAGCTTAAATATAAACCCCTATGTCACTAGATGGATTGCAAACTGGCTCAAGGACAGAACCCACATGGTTAGAATTGCTGTTGCCATGTCAGACTCCAAACCAGTTACAAGTGGTGTCCCACAAGGCTCAGTCCTGGGACCTCTCTTGTTCGGTATATATTTCTCGGAGGTACAGGCCAACACGGAAGGACTGTGGCTGACCAAGTTTGCAGATGACTGCAAACTGGGCGCCATAATCGACTCTCCAGCCGACACAAGCATCCTCCAAAAGGGCCTCATAGAAACAGACAACTGGTGCCAGAGCCATGGCCTCAAGCTAAATGCCAAAAAGTGTATAGTCATCCCCTTTGGCAAAAACAAAGTACCCACAAATTACCACATAGGTGGTAATCCATTAATTACAGAAGAAGTAATTAGGGACCTGGGGGCCCAAGTTGATAGCAATCTCTCATTTGACAACCACGTGGCCAAAGTGGTTAGAAAAACATTTTATATAGCCCACCTAATCATGAAGGGATTCACATCTAGATCAGGGGAGGTCATCGTGTCTCTTTACTCATCCCTCATCAGGCCCATAATTGAGTACAATGCCCCTTTTGGGATGTACCTTACCAGACACCTGCAGCAACTGGAAAGACCCCAAAAGTACCTCACCAAGAGGATCAAAGGGCTCAAACAGATGCCATATGCTGCCCGGTTAAAGAAACTCCAGCTCTACTCAGTGGCATACCGCCTGTTCAGAGGCAATCTGTGCCTGAAGTATAAAGCCATGACCAACCCGGAATTAATGGACATGCTGCACCTCAGAAAATCAAAATCCCATTGAGCTACGTGCTCGAGAGACTTGAACCTCAGCACTGAAATAAATAGGACATGCTGGAGGGACAGATTCATAACCCAGAGGCTCCCTTCACTCTGGAATAAAATCCCAGTCCAGGTTAGGCAAAGTCCCTCATTGACTCTCTTCAAGAGGAATCTTGATGAGTGGATGGGAGATCATAGGTTTACCCTGGGTATCACTTCTGTGTCACTGTTAGACAGAGGCACAGTATACTAACCTCGAAAAAGGACATAGCAAAATAAATTTAAAATGGGTGGCGAAAGCCAAACACATTCTGGCTAGGCTTATAAATGCCCTAAGGCAGATAGCCTAGTATGAACCTATGAACCTATGAACCTATGAACCTATGAACATTCATAGCAGCAAAACAGGAATAAGACAGGACGAAGCAAAGCAGCTAAAATGCCATTCCTACCATATTTTGTAAATACAAAGATAAATAACTCAATATAATAGACTGGGTTCCATCTTCCTCAGACCCTTCCCTATCAGAACAATGATTGTATATCATTTTAATTTGCTCTGAATTCCTTTAAAACTACAAAAAAATCCCATACAAATATAAAGAGCTTAGTCAGTATAACAGAGCGGTTACCATCTTTGGCATGCTCCCTTCCCCCAGCAGGAAGAGTAACTGTATTCCATTGCAATCTGTTCTGCATTCTCCAATATATGTGAACATTTTCCATTATCCTTTTTTAATTACAAATATATTTATCTTTACTAGGGCTATTATAAGACACTATCTGCCTGATTTCCTCTCCAGATACTCCTTTTTCCTCCACGTCATCTAAATGTAATCATTTTGTATACACAGCTTTACTCACATTTTCTTATTCCTTTTCTCCTCCTTATAATATATAGTCATTTCATTTGTTAATGAATAAGTAGACTAGTTCTTGGAATCTTTGGTCACAGTCTAGGCATATACAAGGCAGCTTAGAGTAATCAATCAGCCAGATTATTTGTTAGAGGAAATGGTGGTACCTGATAAAGGCCACAAAAATGCAGGCAGAATAGGCACATTTCATACTCCCGGTGGCTAGGAATGAACCCCAGTCCCGAATATTGGGAGACTAAACTTTTACCACAGAGACAATGCGCTGTCCATCATACTCCATCCTTAATGTAACCCAAAGTTTTTCAAGGGTCATTAATTCCTTGTCTCCTTTAAATTCCATCTCTTTGTGTATTCTACTATCCTGTTCAAAGCACGTTTTCTAATTTCCCATCCCAGTGCGTTTCCAGGGATCGTGAACCACATTGAGATAATGTTACTTTTCTCCAAGAACTTTCATAATTATAACCTTTTTCTCTGTATGGTTTGGTGAAAATTAATATAATGTTATCATTCCTTGACAGAACCAGCACCTTCTATTGAAACCTACTTTCCACAAGCACATCTACCTCTGTATCCTAAATAAACACCTCCAGTTTTATCATTAAAAAGGTGCTGTCCTTCACTACAATGTTATTCTTCTCATCTTATTTTAGATTTATTTATTTAGTTAGTTTTTATTATCCAAGTTAATCCTGTTTAGCCAAATACTCCTATAATAGAGATCTGAGGATAAAAGCTCACAACATGCAGATCTAAGAGCAATTCATTAAAGCAGCCAGTCAATGTCAGAATAATTCACCTTTTAATGGTACTTTGTGCGATTGCCATTTCTTTTGATTTCTAAATAAAATGCATGCAATTCATGAAAATCTCACCTATGAAATGCTCTACGCTCTAATTAATTTAAATAGCAGACATGATGTTCATCAGCTGATTGTGTTCCAGAGAGTCTATAAAGGTGGTCAGAATTTATTTCTTGCAGCAAAGTCCCAAAATAGCTCTGCAGTAGTCTAGGCTGTGACACATCTTTGGTGGAACTTCTTCCTTAAAAAGACACAAAAATTGTTTGCAAAACATAGGGCAACTTCCTGTTCCTTTGGAAATCAGATCTTCATATAGACTCGGACTGCAGCAATGTGAATGGCTAGTTATGTGCATAGATGGCACCAAATTGTCATGGGAAATCAAAAGAAAGTAAATGAACATTTAATTACTCCTTAAAGTATGAATTAACCCAGTTTATATACAGCTTTTTGTTGGTGATTCATCAGTGATTCAATATACAAGTTCTCTGCCTAGGATTTATAATCTAGTGTGAAAGGGGTTTGTTCTCTCTTTTCAAGGCTTGGATTTTTTGTGATGATATGATCAGCGGCATGGCTCTGTGGTGGCTTTCTTTAAATAAGCATTACTCTTTCAAGTAAGATACTACTTTAAATGAATTATTCCGCCTGGAGGAAAAGCATGCCTATTGAAGTTTGTTTGGATTTACATTGAAATAGTCACTCTCACAAAATCAAAAAATGCAAAGCTGTTCCCACAACCTCTAACCTGTTATAATGTTTTTTTTTAATTTCACAGTATCTTGTTTGTATCCAAGAGGATGGACCCTATGAGTTTGCTTATTCTAATCTGCTTTATGACCATGTCATAATTGCTCTGAATCATTTTTACCCTAATTAAGATGTCACTTACCTTAGCCCTAGGCATGCATGACACTGTAATAAAGTCATTGTTAAGTCCATTGAAGAATGCCTCTTATCAATGCTCATTGGTGCAACTAATTGCTGTGATAGTTTTGTGATTTTAAGTTTGCAGTGCGGTGGTGGTGCTGCGGTAGCGTTGTCGCCTCACAGTAAGACGTCCTGTTCGATTCTCAGCTAACGCGTCTTCTGTGTGGAGACACGCGTGAATGGGCGTACCTTCATTGAAGGTTGTGCATCAGAGCTGGCAACTCGGCACGTAAAAATCTACTGCCAATCATTAGCGGACCGGAGTTCTGCTTTGGCGACCCCTAACCGGGAAAAGCCGAAAGACACAATATATGTCATTTACAACATCCAGTGGGAAGTCAGCGTAAATTGTTATATATGTGAGTTTCTGGTTTTGTAAAGCTTACATTTTTGTATAGTACACTTTCTTCTATGCACCAGAGTATGTATGCTCTGTATTTTAATTTAAATTGCAGTCTTTATAAACATGGTTTCCAATTGATGTACCACCAAGCCCTGTCTTATCATGATTGTGCTATAGTTGAAGACTACTGTCTTAAAGCTAGGGAATGAAGTGTCTTGTAGCTCAGATAGGCTGACACCTGAATCAATCTTGAACCGGAATATGAATTCAGGCAAGCAGCTGGGTTGAGTTTCAGCAAGGTAAGTGAGGTAGCCATAATGAGGGAATAGAAAGGGCTGGAAGTGTATACTTGTGCAATGGTCAGGAACAGTGATTTTCGTTTAGGGAGCAGGAGGGGGGATTTTAGGTTTACGGAATGGGAAGGGAGTGTTAGAGTTAGGGAGTAAGAAGAGAATCACAGAGTTAGGGAGCAGGAATGGGATTTTAAGTTTAGGGAATAAAAAGGAAGTCTTCAGGTTAGTGAGCGAGAAGAGAATCTTAAGGTTAAGTACTGGGTGGGGGATTTTAGGTTAGAAAAGAGGGTAGTGAGTTTTAGGGTTAGGAAGTGAAATTAATATTTTAAGATTAGAGTTAGGATTCTGGTAGGGCTATACATTTTTGTAAGCTAAGGTGTTGGAAGGGATAAGTAGTGGGTCTATATTAAATCAGCGAATGCTTAAAAAAGCAAATGCTGATTTATCAACCCCATGAAAGTGAAAGCTTACAATCCCGAACACTCGGAACAGGGATTTTTTTCCCAGGGAAAAAAATTGCTGTTCCACACAAAAAAAAAATAAAACATCAAAACTTTACATAAATAGGGGGGCTTCGCCCCCCCCCACACACACCCCTGTGCCCCCCACACACCCCTACTTAAATATATCAACTCTGAGATCACACTACAGTGATGAAAAAGGCAAAGTAACAGAGGCAGACAAGTAATTTCTTTCCCAGGGAAAGAAGTTGCTTATATGCTGTTTCGCTATTTTGCTGTTTCGTGCATTCAAGTTCGATCAAGGCACATTTGAAGGATTGCATCTTCGATCATATAATAGGAACCCTAAGTAGTTACAGGAGATTGAGTCAGTGGGACTTAGAGCACTTGCTTGTTTGGAGAAGTGGCTGCAAGCAAGTGTGTCACCAGCAAATAGCATGTGGTACTTGTAGCTGACTCGCATATCATTCTATGTGTATTGTGTGGACATCGCTATTAGATTCTGAACAAGAAATCCTTCTATGTGGCACACCTCATCACTAAGGGCTTTTCATCCAGAAATAAGGAGGTCATTGTCCCACTGTACTCATCCCTCATTACACCCATAATAGAATACAATGCCCTGTTTGATATGTACCTCTCAAGGCATCTCCAACAACTGGAAAGGCCGCAGAAATACCTCACTAAAAGAATCACAGGCCTAAAGCAGATGCCCTAAGCTGACCATCTAAAAAAACTCCAGCTATACTCTGTTGAATATCATCTACTCAGAGGTGATCTCTGCTTAACATATAAGGCCATGTCAAACCCAGAGCTGTTGGACATGCTACACTTAAAGAAATTCCAATCCTTCAGAGCCACACGCTCCAGGGATCTAAACCTTGTCATCACAATGAACAAAACAGACTGGTGGGATAGGTTCCTGACCCAGAGACTCCCCAGACTCTGGAATAGACTGCCCATACATGTCAAGCAGAGAGCCTCTTTGGCCCTCTTCAAAAGGAACCTTGACGATTGGATGGGAGATAGGAAATTCACCCTGGGGATCACGTCAGTCACCGTGCTAGACAGGGTCCAGGGAAGTAAATACTGTGGGAAGAAATAGCCAGGGATTTTTTATGGCTAGGCTTGTATAGGCCCTAGGGTTGATAGCCTAGCACCAACCTATGAACCTATTAACCTATAAAAGATTAGGTGCTTCCTGTGTGGCATCACATAAAGAACACACTGCAGATATCATTTTAAAAGAAACAGAAATATAAATGAGGCCTCATGTTTGCTGGATAATATGATGCACTGTTAAAACTAAGGAAGAATATACAGATACTATGTATGGGGACACTAAGGTTAACATTTGGCTCTAGACATCAGGATAATTACTTTGTGTGATTTTGCGCATAGCGCAGCATCGGGCAATGCCGCTTAATTGGGTTTAAACAATTCTCGGCTCCACAAAGTCTGCTCTTCACTTTTTCCCTTAGAACTGATCTAGTTCTCATAATAAACACCCTATTCCTACTCTAAAGCCTGGCACTTGCTCACTAAAGCAATTATATAAGTCAGCACTAAAAAATTAAAAGCACTACACCCTCACAAACTCCCCTTGAGTACCTTGATCACCATTGGCCCTTTTTTCAATTATAAAGGAATTCCCAATACTATTCTAGCATGTCCAAAGGTCAGTTGTCAATCTCCTCTCCAGTCCAGCTGGTGAATCTGGGAATCTTGAGGCAATGTTACAACTGCCTCATGTACACAGACAACCCTCTCCTCCTCCCAACAAATTCCAACACATGTGAGAGATGCAACCATATAGCCAAACTGGAGGCTAAGCTCTCTCAACTCAATACTGGCGTAACCAGTCAGGAGGAGAAGGAAACCACACTCACTACAATTCCAGTCTCACATAGACCTACCACGACAGCAAACCAAACACATAAACACACAAAACATACTCGGAGGCTCTAAATAAAAATCTGCCTAAGCAACAGAGACCTCCAAAGCAGACACCCAAGCAACCGCTACCCCAAAACAAAACATGTGCAACACATAGCTCACAAAGCCAGTGTGCCAAACAGTCACAGCCCTTAAGGCTAAACAACACACCTGATACACTTGTAATAGGTGACTCTATCGTCAGGCACACTGACATCCCGCCACCAGGCTGAACAAGGAGAAGGTCACGGTGAGCTGCCTGTCGGGCACTAGGATCCGCCACATAACACAAGCACTCAGGTCACTCCAAGGCAAGTACAAATATGACTCAGTCATTGTCCATGCTGGTGTGAATGACCTGAGATGTACCTCCCTGGACTACATGAAAAGAGACATAGAGGAGCTCTCTGAGCATGTAGCCCAGGCCGGTATGACCCTGACCTTGAGTAGCATCTTACCCTCACCAAGAATGATGCCACAATATGAAGACAAGATGATCAATTTCAACAATTGGCTTAAGTATTGGTGTCATTCAAAGGGGATCCAATGCCTGTCAGCCTGGGATGACATGCTCGACAAGCCACGATGCTTCGCTAGGGATGGCTTGCACCTATCACCCTGGGCTTGGATATTGGCAAAGGCTCTTGCCACCCCATAGTGCCTTTTTAGGCAAGACTCAAAAGACAAACCCACCTCCATAGGTATCACAAGGGATAAGAAACTAAGAGTAATGCTACTCAATCCCAGAAGTCTAAACCTCAAGATGTACGCACTCAAAACTCTCCTTAGCATGGAGAACATCGATATCTGTGCAGTAACAGAAACCTGGTTCAAGGCTCCTGAGAGCTCCCCAGCACTACCAGGTTATACCTCATACCATGTTTTTCGGCCCCAAAACTTGGACCGAACCACAAAAGGAGGGGGAGTATCAATATTCATCAAAGATACCCACACCTCCAGGTTGGTGGCACAGCACGAAGCATCAGAGACTATCCATGTGCAACTAACAGTGGGTAAAACTGCCTTCCAGTTTATAGCCTGCTACAGACCACCCTCCCAAACCCAGGAACCCCACTCGGCCTTCCTGAGAACACTGGAAAATATGAAGGTCTCTCCAAACACCATTATATTGGGTGACTTCAACTACCCAAACATAGACTGGGAGCATTACTCTAGCTCCAACACCCTAGCTCAAAGGTTTCTAGAATTTATAAACTCAAATGCTATGGAACAGCTTGTTACCACTCCCACAAGAGGGGAAAACATACTGGACCTGATCATCACCAACATGGGGACTCTATGCTCCAGACCTGAAGTGTATCCCTCACTGGTAAGATCAGACCATAAACTAATCTCACTAGATATTCACATCCCAACCCCAGCCCCTGCCCAGAAAACTGCAGTGAAAAACTTCTCTAAAGCAAATTTCACACTCCTCAAAACCAAGGTGGAATCCTTCAAAGCCCCCGGGCCTGTGGAAAATACAGCCCAGACCACAGAATCCTTTATAAATGCATTCTATGAACACCTTCAGGAATGCATGGATCATGCAATCCCAAACAAAACCAAGACCCAATCCTCCAAAGGCAGGCGTCCTGTCTGGTGGACCCCAGCCATAAACAAACTATACAATAGAAGGAGGAAGCTACTACATGATAGAGCAAAATCCCAAAAAGGGAAGGCATCTCTGATCAGTATTAGCAAAAAACTACGGGCACTCATAAAATCGTCTAAGGCCAGCTTCGAGAGAAAAATTGCACAAGACACTAAGGATAATCACAAGGCTTTCTTTAGTTATGTTAGAAACCTGGGTGGGAATTCCCAGATATGCTCAGAATTAGTCCAAAATGACAAAAAATACACCAAACCCACAGACATTGCCAACATCCTAGCTGACAGGTTCAGTGCAAACTTCTCCCCCCCTTCCCCACCAAAAGGGCAAATATCTATCCCAGCAGAGTGCTGCCCCCCTGACATCTCAGATGCTCAGGTAAAAGCCGCCCTCTCCAAATCAAAAAACACAGCATCAGTGGGACCAGATGGTGTCCCGGGCTGCGTCCTACATGAACTCCAAGAAGAGCTAAACCCAAACATAAAACTACTGTTCAATCTCAGCCTTACTACAGGATATGTACCCAAAGAGTGGCGTACAGCAACAGTGGTCCCTCTCCACAAAGGTGGTGCCTCAACGGATCCTGGAAACTATCACCCCATAAGCCTGACTAGCTTGGTCTGCAAAGTTATGGAAAGGATCATCATGGACCTCATAAATAAAGATATTGGGGACCTACAGACACTGGATCCTACCCAGTTCGGCTTTGTTAAGGGCAGATCCTGCCTCTTAAACCTGGTCGATTTCTTTGAAACAGTCACCAAGGCCATTGACGAGGGAAGGTGGTCCACACAGCCTACCTGGACCTCACAAAAGCCTTCGATACAATACCCCACTGGGCATTATAGATAAGCTCACCAGCTTAAATATAAACCCCTATGTCACTAGATGGGTTGCAAACTGGCTCAAGGACAGAACCCACATGGTTAGAATTGCTGGAGCCATGTCAGACTCCAAACCAGTTACAAGTGGCATCCCACAAGGCTCAGTCCTGGGACCTCTCTTGTTCGGTATATATTTCTCGGAGGTACAGGCCAACACGGAAGGACTGTGGCTGACCAAGTTCACAGATGACTGCAAACTGGGTGCCATAATCGACTCTCCAGCTGACACAAGCATCCTACAAAAGGGCCTCATAGAAACAGACAACTGGTGCCAGAGCCATGGCCTCAAGCTAAATGCCAAAAAGTGTATAGTCATCCCATTCGGCAAAAACAAAGTGGCCACAAATTACCACATAGATTGTAATCCATTAATTACGGAAGAAGTAATTAGGGACCTGGGGACCCAAGTTGATAGCAATCTCTCATTCGACAACCACGTGGCCAAAGTGGTTAGAAAATCATTTTATATAGCCCACCTAATCATGAAGGGATTCACATCAAAATCAGGGGAGGTCATTGTGCCTCTTTACTCATCCCTCATCAGGCCCATAATTGAGCACAATGCCCCTTTTGGGATGTACCTTACCAGACACCTGCAGCAACTGGAAAGACCCCAAAAGTACCTCACCAAGAGGATCAAAGGGCTCAAACAGATGCCATATGCTGCCCGGTTAAAGAAACTCCAGCTCTACTCAGTGGCATACCGCCTGCTCAAAGGCGATCTGTGCCCGACGTATAAAGCCATGTCCAACCTGGAATTAATGGACATGCTGCACCTCAGAAAATCCAAATCCCATCGAGCTACGCTCGAGACTTGAACCTCAGCACTGAAATAAATAGGACATGCTGGAAGGACAGATTCATAACCCAGAGGCTCCCTTCACTCTGGAATAAAATCACAGTCCAGGTTAGGCAGAGTCCCTCATTGACTCTCTTCAAGAGGAATCTTGATGAGTGGATGGGAGATCATAGATTTACTCTGGGTATCACTTCTGTGTCACTGTTAGACAGATGCACAGTATACTAACCTCGAAAAAGGGCATAGCAAAATTCATTTTAAAATGGGTGGCGATAGCCAAACACACTCTGGCTAGGCTTGTAAATGCCCTAGGGCAGATAGCCTAGTATGAACCTATGAACCTATGAATTAGAGAAAAGAACCCCCCCCCCCAAAAAAAAAAATCTTTTTCCATGTTAATGGAGATTACATTTCCAAGCTGACATTCTGAGTACAGAAGGCCACAACTTTACAGTGGAAATGCAACACTTATATATTACAACAGAATAATATCAAAACTCTGATGCAATAATAAAATGACAAAAAAATTGCACAACATATATTTCTAGCTTAAAAAACTTAATTATTAGTTAATACAGACATACTTCACAGAGGTATCAGTTTTTATTGCTGTCTAACTGTATTATATATTCATTTATGATTAATTCCATATCAAAAGCACAGTACAGAAAAGTGATTTGTCTTAGCAAAGATTGGGCTAAAAAAGATGTTATGAGGTTGTTGCCAAAGTGCCAGTGTCTAGCCAACATTTGCATCTTGCAACTGTCTAAAAAACTCTACTGGAATCTGATTATGTAATGCAGCATGAGCTCTACAGAAGTAAGTATTACAGACTGCCACTGTCTACGGTCACTCAATCCAACTTATATTAAAAGAAACATCTCTTCAGTTTAATGCTGAGATAAAGAAGAATTATAGTGGTGTTTAAATCAGGCTGATGTTCACTTATATGGATGAAAGAACATAATTGGTGGTTAGCTAAATATACAATTATAGAAAGAAATATTAATAGACAGTGAGACAAGCAGATGCAATGATATACAAGTTTGCAGAGAGGTGCACAAGTGTGTGCATGTATCCATGCACATACACACACACACACACACACACACACACACACACACACACACACACACACACACACACACACACACACACACACACCAGACATATAAGCAGACGTAAAAGAGACAAAAACAAGCAGAAAGCTCACAAGCAGGTAGGTAGGTAGGTTGATATACAGACAGACAAATAGATTAGATAGATAGATAGATAGATAGATAGATAGATAGATAGATAGATAGATAGATAGATAGATAGATAGATAGATGTGTGTGTGTGTGTGTGTGTGTGTGTGTGTGTGTGTGTGTGTGTGTGTAAGAGTAAGAGTAAAACACACTGAAAGAATTTTACTAAAGGAATTTATAGCACCACTACAGAACAAAACTTAAATTTTAATACATTGCTAGATTTCCTTACAGGTTTCATTTCATTAGGTTAACATCATTTTAATACATTGCTAGATTTCCTTACACGTTTCATTTCATTAGGTTAACATCATTTTAACACATTGCTAGATTTCCTTACAAGTTTCATTTCATCAGGTTAACATCATTTTAATACATTGCTAGATTCCCTTACAAGTTTCATTTCATCAGGTTAACATCATTTTAATACATTGCTAGATTTCCTTACATTTTTCATTTCATTAGGGTAACATTTACACTCAAATAAAGCTTATGAATAGAAACTATAATCTATTGACATTAATACAGAATTCACTGCCTAATGCTGAATATCAGCTCTATGAAACCACTCCATCATACTAGAAATGAATGACACATATCTTAATCAGTGCAAACAGAATGTCTTCTCTGCAACATGTAGATCTCTGTTAGATGACACCACATAATCTGCTTGGTCATTAGTTTCTAAATTATCTATTAACAATGGCAAATCAAGATATTCAGATATCAGAAGAATATATCTCTCCCTTGCATCCATATTTGTTTTGGAAAATGAATCTGTATATGTCTATTTTTTTTCATATTTTAAGTATTTGTGAATTTATAATGATGATGTGCTTTCTATTTACAGTTAGGTATCTAGTACTTACAATGTATTATGAGGAGAAAGAACTGACGAGTTTAGATACCTGAGCGTTTCAGCAATGAAAAACCAGGCTTGTGAATCTAAATCTGACAATTCTTATAGAAAACAGATGTGGTGAGCAAAGTACTGAGTGTGAAAAAGTTTGCCTGGGCATTATACTACATTTTGGACGTGGCTTTGGAAACTGCAGGTCACTTTACAAGAATGTCAGCCTCTCCAGATTCTTTATAGACAAATGTGCTCTCTTACTGAAGCTTTCATTTGCAGCAGTAAATATTTTCTAAGAATATGTGCTAGTAGATGGACAGCAGATGTACTGTACAACAATATGGTATAAGAATGACTAGAGTGAAACATTTGCTGCCAGAATAATAATATTTCACCTTCTGTGAGATGTAATCCCCTCCATGTAATTTGATTTCACAGTGGGAATTTCGGCTACCAGAGACCTGTTGAAGGCCTTTCACATATTACCCAATGTCTGACAGTACAGTCCCACAGTCATTTATTAACAGGGTCTATATTACATTATCGAACATTTACATGTTCGAACATCATATGGTCGACCCCATATGATCGAACAAAGATGGAAGTGGTGACAGTTCTGATAGCAGTAACAGCAGATCAGATTCAGTAGATGAAAATTATGCTATTCTGAGCAGCAAAACAACAGTTTCTGTGCAATAAATGCACTGATTTGTTTGCTCTGTGTCATAACTTTGCAGATTAAGAACAATTTTCTCACAAGAGTAAAAAGAATCTGTTGTGATAAAGGGTCAAAACAAGTAACCAAAGCAGATGAGCGACTGGACCTCAGATCACAGAAGGCAGAGTCATAGCAACACATCATTGATAGGAAGGTATAACCAGCTTAGAAGCAAAAAAGATGTAAAATAAATAGCTTTCCCTTAAAATAATCATGTGGTCGACAAGTTTGCATTTGCAGCCATGTATGTGCTATGATGACAACAGTACTGAAGACATTACAGAATGCTGTGAGAGGCGTTTAATAAGGTAGGTGATGATTTATGTAGTCAGAGTTCACATACTAGTATCAGGATACTTACCTCATAAAGTAAAATAATACTCACAATTCTAATGGCTACAGGTACTCTGTGTGGGCAGCAGAAATGTGGAACCTTTTTATTCACTTGACAGCCATGTTTTAATTTCTCCAAGTCTTTGGGGTTCCTTGTACCATGACAGGAATGGACCCCATTTCTAAGTCAAAGTATGATTAAAGTTCATGAAATTAGTGTTGTTTCCATCTTAGATATTAGCCAAAAGTGCTCTTCGCAGCACCCACAATGTGCTCAGAAATTACTCCTGTAATTTATATGGAGTTACATGTATCGGTAACATACCTAAGTATGACTGTAAATTATTTTTTATGAGACCCATTTCACCTACAACTGTTGGAACTATCTGGGTATCGTTCTTCTACATTTCCTTCATTTCTGCCTACAAATCTGGGCATTTTATGAATTTTTGTCTCTCTGTATATAAGACACTGTAATCTCTGGATGCAGTAATTTCAATGATCAATGCTATTTTTGTCTTTTTTTCGGGACTACTATTTCATCTATTCTTTGAATTGTTGGTAGTGGGTGATCTCATGTGATACAAACCATCATTCTCTATAATGCTTTGTGACCAATGCTTTTCAATTACTTCAGTATTGTAATATTTGCACAATCTCCAGTGCAATCCTCTTGCAGCATTATTATGCCTTTCGGTATACACTTACAGGCCTTCTGCCATTAGTGTATCATACCCAGCAACAAGATGTGTGACTGCTTCCAGTTCTGTTTTTAAAAAACTGCATTCATCTGTTTCTCCCACATGTTCAATGGACTTTGTAAACCAATGTCCACGTAGTCCAATATCCTGGACCACCACTATTAACCTTTCATGTTTTGGTTTAAAGTCACCTCTCCTTAACCATTCCTGCATCAGATCCAGATTGGCATGACATTGTTCCAGGAGTTTTCTGTATTTGTAACTACATTTATACCTTTTCCATACATCTTGCCTTCTCATCTGAGCTTTCTCCTTATATTCTTTCTTTTGTTTTTTGGCATATTCAGTTGTTGCCTTATTTTTGTCTACTTCTGGTTTGATTTCCATACCCATTTGACACCGATATGCTTCCACTAAACTAAGCATGGTTGTTATCTTAGGCTTGTTCTTCTCATGTTTTAAACATTTCACTATGTTTGTATCTTGTGAGATCAGCAGATATGCATGCAGTCCTAAAACTGCAGGTCTATACATGAAACCACTTTCAAGGAGGCCCATAATATTTATGCCATCTGTAGGAGGGTGCCAGTAGTGTGCAAAATATGGTGCATCACTGAAGAAAGTGCATAAACATTAAGACTGCCACATGGTGAAGCATGAATGAAAAAGGTTGATCCAACTGACATAAGAGCTTTATGGGCTTGTGCATGTGCTTAGCATTTGTATTTTTTTTTCATTTTTTGAAATGACTAGTAAGGCTGAGTGTCTTTTAAAAGTAAATAATTAACTTTTTTTTTAAATGGATAGCTAAGACATATCGGTTCATATGCAGGCTTTGGCCATGCACTATATACTGAGTTAACTCTTTCACTTACACAGTTTCTACTATTTGCTTTCTATTTTTTAACAAAATTGTTAATCATGTTTAAAGCAAAAACAATATTATTAACTAATTTAGGGGGTTCGCAATAAATGTTGTCGTATATACACTGAAAGTAATGTGTAGCCTGGGGCAAATGCCCACATAATTTTTGATAATTTAATGTAGTAGCCGTATACTGCTACCAAACTGTGACACAGGAATAGTGCTTCTTCTGGGGCCAACTGTACGTTTCATTCTACAAAGTAATAAATAGGAATAAAGTTTAGCAGGAGAATGAGAGTCTGAATCTTGTCACTTCGGGATCTCATGTAACAATTGTTTTTATAGTTGGAAGGCTTCCTTTTTAAATACTGGGCCAGATTCATTGACAGCTACATGATAGCTCACTGTTTTGTATTCATTAAACAGTTCTACTTGATGTGTAGAGCAGCCAAACACAGATAGATGGCAGAATATGCAAATGATAGTATAAAGAGCTGCTGTACATGCTAATTAACCAATCCAAGATGATATAGCTATTCAGGGAACTATAAAGCAATCGTATACACTCAGCGTAGGTTTTGCAGTGTACACCAAGACTCTTTAGACTAGAGGCACGATCACACTTAAACATGCTAGCAGCTGTTGCTACTATTCTAATGATGCATGTGCAACAGGCTTTAAATCAGGGTGCTGCTGCCAGTCCTCGAATAAAAAGAAGAGTGTTTAGATCCTATTTGACTTATCATGGACTGCATGAAATAAAAATTGTTGAGAGATACAGGGTTGTCAGGGAAACACTGCAGGACATATGTAACCCCTACCATTCCCACCTCAGGCCCCAGGGAAATCATGGAGAACCCATCCCAGTGGAAACAAAATTATGTTTAACATCACGCCCACTAGCAACTGTTACTTTCCAGAGACTTACAAGAGATATATTAGGGGTGTCACAGGCATTAGCCTCTAAAATATTACATCAGTTTTTAATTGCAAAGCTACTACATGCAAGAGAGCATATCTGTTACCCGCTAACCCCACAGAAGAGAACAGAGCAAGAACCATGCAGGAATTCTATATAGCAGTAAACTTCCCAGAAGTATTCCGGCCCATAGATTGCACATACATAGAAATAAAATCCCCACCCAGGGAACATGGAAGGAGGTACATTAACAGAAAAAGGTATCCACTCAGTAAACTGTCAGGTTGTCTGTAATGCCCAAGGGATCATTTACAGTGTGCATGATGGGCACAGTATGTTTGTTATAATCATCATGACTCATCATATATCCTAACTATGTGTTTAGGAGAGTTAAGTCTTATGAAGTATGTATGTAATATAAACAAACCTTTATTAATCAACACACTCAACTGCATTCATCTGAAATATGTATACAAACAGAACTACTGACTTTTACATAGGAATCCCTTCCCGGAAATAATTAAAACCACACACATACAGATCTCTCTGAAGTGTATCTCCATTCTTTCTGAAATTACCATATGTCTAATTTCCATGCTGGAATGGTAGTTATCCTGTGGCAATGTCAGTTAATAAAGTAAGTTTCAATTTTTCCATCCCTGTTACAATAATATTTTAAAGTTGTGTAAGCCTCAACATGACAGTATGTCAGAATTCATCATATTTCTCCTTCCAAATTGCAAGTCTTAAAAGACATGCCACTAAGCATTCCTTTGTTGAACATTGGAACTTAAGCTGAGCATGACACATGGCAAAGCTCAATGCCATGTTGCATACCTCAACTGCTATGTGATGTCAATAGTGCCAATGTGACTGCTAAGGAATCCATCTCCTTTCAGTTGTGCAGATGCAGCAGGCTAGGCTGTGTGTCTTTGCCCAATACCAGTAGAAGGAGAGATCTATATTGGGCACCAATTCAGACATATTTGGTTGGCTTGACTTTTGCAGATATGGCTGGAGAGGGAGAGAATGTTACTAATTAGGTGGGGTGTTGAGGAGTCCAGGATATTTGTGGCACTCTTTGTGAAGCACTACAGCTGTAGGTTGCTGCAGGGGATTATACTAGGGTGCAGGTTTCTGCAGGAGGATTATACCATTATAAAGATGTGGCTTGGAATAGCCTAGCCAAGGCTGTCTCAAATACAAAGGCATTCCATGCAATGAAGAACAATGTTGTGACCACTATAATGACCTTAAGAAGTGCAGTCCAATGGGAGGCTGAATTTTAGACTGTGAACACCCCCACTTGTTTAAATTTACTGTCCCATAACTTAGCTATGATATGGCATTAATAATTTAGCCATCCAGTGCAGGTACGCATTATGCTTTCATATATATTTCTTTCCTTTTCTTTTTGCACTGTACAAACCAAGAGGAATTCCAAGAGAGATTAACTCACCTCCGAGAGGTACAGGGTAAGTATGACCCAGGTACTAATTCAAGCTATAATTTATTTTCATTCCCTGGAACACTAGCATCTTGAGCAGGCGCACCTCAACCTTCATCTCAAGTATACATGCCTTCCCCAATAACTCTTGCTGCTTGCATTAGACAATGAGAACACAGGCTTAACTGTGTGTGGGTTCAGTACACAGAAGCAGCAATTGCTTTCTATTACTGCATTAGTATTTATGAAATATTAACATGTCAGGAAGAATTAAATTATGGTAATTGCAATTATTAAATTAGAATGTGTATTTCCTATCCATCATAGGTAAATAATGGATGTTGTTTCTTATATTGTAGCAGTGATATTTCTTTATTTTATGACACATAAATACCTTTTCATTATATGTGGATGTAAACAGCAAAACCCAACAGCATAAAACAAGGTAGCCAAGAAATAAAAAAGAACGCCATACCAGATGTCACTTGGACTGCAAACCAAGTTTAATGTTTAAAAACAATGATGTTTAAGCACTTTCATTCCATTCATTTCAAACAGGAACTTCCTTCAGAAACAAGGCAGCAACTGTTCTGGTGGATTATATAACCTTAAAGGTGCTACCCTGTATTCCATTTAAAGTGACAGTACTTACAAAACAAATGTCAAAACAATATGTACAAAATAACACCATTAATACCAGGGGCTGCAGTATTTGCCAGTATAGTTCCCATTTTTATTATCCTTTCTCTCTCTCTCTCTCTCTCTCTTTTTTTTTTTGGGGGTATAATGCTGCAGAAAAATAATGAACAACAGCACAGAGAGGTAAATCGACCAATGTGGCTCTGCCTTCCAAACCTCCATAGATGGCAGCACAGACACTCACAGACTTCGGGGTCACAGCCTGTCAGTGTTGCCTCCACATCCCCTGCCCTACCTGTTCCAACTGCATCAGGTAGCTATTCCCCAGCTGCTGGTACAGTGCTACCCTCTAGGAGCAGTAGTAGTGGAGGGGTGATTTTGTCACCCAGCAGGAGCTGACAGTGCTGGTGGAGGATACAATGGAGAGGGGCCTCACACATAGCATCAGGTTTGAAAAGGTCCTGTATTGCATGCAAATATGATGCAATGTCCAGCAGTGACCCATGGAGCTGCTGCAGGAGACAGTGATTACATTTCTAAGAGTGATGACTAAATTCTCACTGTTCTCAAGCTGAACATGGATACAACTCCAATGTTCTCTATCTATCCTCAATCATGGCGTCGCCCAACGTTTTGTCTCCATCATCATCCTTGTCTCTTTTGTATGTCCTGTATGTCTGTGCATGCTTCTTAACCTACTCTACTTAACTAACTCTTTCATTCCTAAGCACCTTTCCCAACAATCCTTTCTTCCCTCCATACCTCTCAACTGTACAGATTTTTGTAGGATGTCCAGATTTTGCCTCATATTTTTAGTTTGTTTTTCATAAAATTGTGTTTTTCTGGCAAATTAGTAGCAAATCATTAAAGATTGAAGTTAGAAAATAATGACAGACATTTGAGTTTCAGGCTTCATATCCTTCATAAAATTCATGCTAATGCAAAACCTGTTATTCTATCAACTTTCTAAGTTTGTAAGCGCAATATTTAAAAATTATCACTATATTTGGGCCTTTGTCCCACTTTTGTTTATGGCTCTGTCCAGATGTCTTGCTCTAGGAGGTTGAGAGATATGCTCCCCTCCAAAAAAATGGGTGCCTGCTCCACAAAAAATTATGCTCTATACACAGCTCTCCATTTCTCCTATTTATCATCTTGACACAATTGATTGGGTTCAATTGGCCATGCAACAATATTCTGTTGTTGTCACTCATGACTGGTGTGGTGACTCTGCAAAGTCATGAATTGTATGTGCAATTGTATATTTACATTGTGAAGAAGTAGATAAATATGGTACTCTCCCATGACACTCCTACACATTCCTATATTCATTCCCCTGTGTGTTACCCCATTTTCACCATGTAACATGTTTAATCTGGTTAAAAACTAGATTCACATATGACACACATGGCCAAAAATGGCCCATGGAAAAGCATTCACATAATGTCCTTAGCATTTGCATGGAGTATTGCATAGCACATCAATGCTGAGAGACAGTGAAACTTCTTATTGTAAAAGCTGAAGATTTCAGTTTAATCTGCAGTAGTCTGTTTACTTTTGTGAAAATGTGCTAAACCTTGCTGTGCTATGGGACTCAAGGCAGTACTGGGACACAGTTAACGATGTCATAGGTTTGATCACAGCTATATGTCAGTTTATTGCTTCATGACGTTTCATATTCCTATCATCTGTTTAACTGCAGATGTCTGTATTTCTCTCCATATAAAACATTTCCCTAACATAACAGTGCAGCAAGGCATCATTTTCAAAACCACTGCAGTTCCGACAGGGAGATTTATTAAGACAACCTTATCCTGGTTAGGTATTCATGTTTACTGCATTCTCCTACCCCTTATTTGTACCTATAGCAAGCAGTTGTTGTACAGAGCATGACAGATCAATGATGATTTAATAGGTAAGACTAAAATGCCATAGATATGTTCCTACATCTCCCACAAAACATATTGCTGCTATTCCTGTCTGCATCTGTCTCTATCTCTCTCTGTTCGCCGCTTCTGCTTCAGTAAGTTGTCACTGTGCTTCACTTGTGTTATTTTAATGTTTTGACACAGTAATTCCTTTGAGGCATGACAAGCTAAAGCTTACATGTGTAGAAAGATTTTTGAATAATTTCAAGAATTCTAATCCAGCAATTAGCTACATGTTATAAGTGTTTTTGGTACACTAACGTATGTGTACCTGTTGGATGCATATTGCTGTGAGTCACTGGTATCCTTCTTCTGTTACAGTCTACTTTGTCTCTGCCTCCATGTCACCCTACCGATGTATCTTCTACCTTTTGTCTCATTAATCTTCCACCTCAGCATTTGCACAATGTCTGGCACCAGGCAACAAATGCAACTAAAGCTAAATGCAAGTACACAGCTTATGGCAATGTCTTGTAATTTTATTGCCTTCATCCATATTGCTCTGTTGCACTTTAAAGTACTGTGCTAAGCTATGTTTAGTCGGTTTATTGTTTTTTTTGGACAAGATAAAGAGTTGGGTCTACAGATTACAGTGGTCAATGTGGTAATGAAGATGAATGCATACATTCACATTTGCTGAAATCTGCTGTCAAATAGTAATTATCACAATTATTACTTTCTAAGTGGTGTACTTAGATAATACTCAGGTATACATGTTTTTCTTGGTGCTCTGTAAATGTTTGAATACATATGGATAAAAAATATTTCAGAATGTGTTGTCTGACTCCTGTGGATGTAATGTTGGCTACAGTTTTACATAACACATCATTATCCTACTGTTGTATCAATGTGCCTGATATCTATCATCTGTCTTATACTGATCTTTTTGCAAAAGTCAGAACAGAGCAACACAGAGTACTGCTAATACCCATTCTAAGGTCAATACTTCAAGATATGATTACACATGTGCTAATCCTTTGCATCAGCTGTGCAATTCAGCTTAGCAATGCTGCACTCAAATAGTACAAAAAAAATCAGAAAATAAAATAACTATAGTTTTATGTTGCACAACATTTGTATGCCTGTATTATTTTTGTCAACAGGTGATCTTGATTTCAGAATTATGTTGATTCACTTAATTCATTCATTTAAGGTATGTCAGCTCTACAGTGTTTACACTTGTACTGTGTTACAAGCTTGGTTAACCTATTCTCACATAATCCATCACTGCAATTCTGCAGTGCACTGTCCTATGTTTGACTTGCATGTCTGTCTTGCCAATGCACACACTGCAAGTATGAAACAATACAAGTGTATAATCATGAATGTTTGATTGATAATCTACTGGTGCACAACAGTCAATGTGTATGCCATTCCATAATGTGGAATGTGCCAGTGTTCTTCACAGTAATGCAATGTACATTAAATATTGCATCTACATTTCAGTAGAACAATATGTCATTATGTGTGACAATCATAATGATGTTACATTGTCCTTGCACACATATGAATTTATTGCACAAACTGTGATGCATAATGCCATCTTTTCCAAACAGCTGATTTTACAAATATTCAAATGTCTTATTTCCCATTGGTAATGCCAGTCTTTGTCTGTGATGCTTACAACTAATACAGTACTTTCTAGATTCTGTAAATAAATAGGTAGGAGGTTCGATACCCAATATGTAAGATGTGTGTACATGTGTGTGTGACTGCATGTAACACTTGGTGCTTTATCTACTTCCCCTGAGAATATTACATTTAATTGTTCAGACTGCTCCCTTATGCCACTTTTGGATGAAGCATCCTCTGTGAAACACACTGATGAGGTCATCCTGACAAAAGGTCACTATCTACCTTTAAGAGTCAGACTTCTCATGTGGTGTTTGTGATTAATACAGTGCTGTCTAGATTGTGTAACTAGACAGATCGGAGGTTCAATGCTCAACATGGAAGAGTTTTTTGTGTGTGTGTGTGGGGGGGTGTTTATAGTTAGGTGAGCATGTGTTCAATCAACTTCAACTCTGGATAAATGCTTGAAACTGTTAAGCCCACCTTTCTCATCGACAACTTCTTTGCAACACAAAGGTGTAGATATGCATACCAGTTGTACCCTATTGAGTACAGTTTATTACACATTGCATAATGAAAATATTGCTTTTTTAGACCATAATCTGTCCACAAGTTTCTAAATTAAAGCTTCCACTAACAGTGCCATAGATTGAAAAAATATCCATTTAACGTTTTTAGAGGGTAAGACATTTAAGTAGGGTGGGGAGACAATGTTTCCATTTTCCAAATGACAAGTGTTTTGTGAGGCAGCAATTAGAGCTCATGATTAGAAAATTATATTGTTTATCTACAACCTATGTTCAAACCACTGATGAGATAATTCTTTTGCAAGTGAACTCTTGCGATTTAAATGTCAGACGTCTCCTGTGGTGCTTGCATGTTTTACACTATTAACTAGAATTCATAAATAGACAGGTAGGATGTTTGAATACAGTAGTGCCTAACTTCTACAAATGTGTCTGCAAATTAATTCAGTATTGTTTTAGACACATTTGCAGTGGTAACTATTACAACCCCAGATGGCTGTAAAACTAATTTTCTAATACATCTCCTTGGCAATATACTGTTGATGTCATCCATTCATAGATGCTATATATCTCACATGTACTCATTATTCAGCTGTGGCACTGCCTGTTGATAATGTGCTGTATAGATGGTGTAAGTGGATAGGTAAATGGTTACACTCCATCATTGCTTCTGAAGTGTGACTGTCATTACTGTCATATACTATTGGCCACCTCACAACCACCTTTATGTATACTTTTAATTATGAGACTGAATTGCAGTGGCACCCTCTGACACTAGCAAATCCTAGCATCCACAAGGAAATTAACTTTTTGGCTACACAATGGTTTCATAGTGCTAACCTACCTGCAGTGTCTCAAATTTGGAGAGCAAATTATTATGTGTTGCATGAGTTTGATACTATGCTTTGTATGATGTGTAACTACATATGTAGGATGTCTGAGACCAACTGTGAGTGTGTCTTTCACCCTCATAATGTAGATACTATTCTTCAAAGATATATATGATCTGTAGCTGTACAGTGGTATTGTGCACTTTGATCACTTTTTAGCATAAACATCCAGCTAATAAACAGTATTGATGTCATCCATTTAGCTGTGCACTGTCCCAGTTGTACCTCAATATGCCATCTGGCACTTGTGATTTGGGTTCTAATGTTTGGCCTGTGATCTTGGGTAATTAGTTCAAATCCAGCCATAGTGCTCATACTACATTGTGTCAGTCTTATTGTGACTGTACATGTTGCTAACACAGCTGTCAAGCACATTTGCTTTGGATAAATATAGATGTTAATCCCTCTACCAAAAAATATGATAATTTCTCACATAGCAATGCTTTTATTCAGAGCAATGATGATATGTGATTACATTTTCCTTACATAACATATGTAGGAAGTGTTATCCTCTGGCATGAGGGAATGAGATAACATGCTGTTTGTTGTTGAATTAGTACAGCAATTACAGGAATGCATATCTGTTACAGCAGTAACATGATGTTATATCTTCACAAAATGACATATCTCACAATTGTAGTGACACTTCTACCATGGTGCATTCATCCTGTACAATATCATATATTTTCTGTTGTCAGATGCTCATGTGTTCAACCTCCAAGTTCAGTATCTGTTAGCATTGTTGGCTGTTATATTATAATGCATGAATGGCATCTGCCTTAGTTATAATGTGCCCATTTACAGTGGGAAAGGCCTCCAGCATCCCTTTTATTTAAAAAAAAATGTTTGCAACTCATACATCTGATGCATAACATAGTTGGAGTTCCCTAATAGTGTTAAGGCTTCTGCTGTGTCATTTGTGTTCCATCCATATGTCATTAGTCAGTAGAGGCACATAACTTGCTGTTGAATTCCTGAAAGAGGCAGCATTATATGAATGGATTGATGTTACATAAAAGTCATTGTATGTACTTACTGTTATCCATTTATGTGTTAGACAACAATGTATCATCACAGATTGCAATTGTATGGCAGTGAAATATTTATTAAGACATGTTATGTTGTGAGGGCTCTAGTGGCATGTGCATTGAATGCTAGCTTATACAGCATACCTATACAAATAGACTGTGGTTAAATTCTATGATAGCATATGTCCTTCATGATGGAATCAGCTTCCTTGCCATAGAAGCAGTCATATTGTAATGCTCACTGTTGTATGGCCAGGAACATGTCTAGCTCCTTTCCAGCATTCTGAATAAATCTGATTGTTTATATTATATTATATTCATGACTCCTATCTTAATACACACATTCAATTCAGTTGTTTGTGACAGCCTCCATTGCTATCTGATGTGACATATTCAGTCAATACAGAGATCTGGAGACAGCCTTGTAAAATAAGTAAGCCATCTATACACCTTATATGATAGGAAAGTACTGTAAGCTCCTTCAAGGGTGTTATTCATAACATAACCGATACAAGTATTTTTGTGGCAACCATGATTGTTATGCAGCTTTCTGATATCTGTCCTGGCATTTGTTAAAAAAATGACATGATGTGAATGTTTCTTATGTCATTCAGTGCATTACCTATTCACAAGAAAATTATGCTTTGCATTGCTTGTCTTCATCCAGACATGTATTAAATGCTGCAATTGTTTTTGTGACACAATACAGGGACTATCCTACATTCTTCTTTGGAATATGAGCTGAATCAATCAAGTTCAGGCTTAAGACAAGACTTACAATATTCAGGAAGTAATTTACATATTAACCTCATTACGATGGGTACTGCCTTGCAGCAACTTGTGCCCTTGCCTTGCTGCTTATCCTAATGTTTACTTTGTGCTTCAGGTTATAGAATACCCACAGCTAGAGGCTATGCCATGACATATTTCATTTTAATTGACTTCAGAGTGCATTCTGCTGTATTATACCAAATAGGTTCATTTGTTCATAGATAGTTACTAGCCATGCAGACTACTAGATAATTAAGGAGCCTGCCAAATATTCCTTCTTGTCCCAAAGCACTTGCTGAATGTCACACAGTAAGGAAATGAAGGTTGAGGGAATCAAACCCTGAATCACATGAAGTAGCTCATTAACAGGTCATAGCCTTAATCCTCTGCACTAACTGCTAGACTGCCAGACTTCACTTAACTTCCATTCACTACTCTGGATTACTGCATTTTTTGTCCTCAAACTCCACAGTGCTGTATTAATAGTGCTGGTGGCCCAACAGGTTGAATACATCCCACTAATGCAGAAGGCTGTAAGTTCTATTCCTCCACCAGGCAGCTCGATTGTTGTAACTGCAATGTAGCATAAACTGGACGTTGTACTTCTGAATGTGCCATCCTTTAGATGAGACATTAAATTGAAGCCATACTTGTTTAGATGGTGGTAGCTCAGGCAGATGTAAAAGATCCCATGACACCGACTGAAAAGAGGAGTCCTCCATTTATATACATAAATAACTTTTATTTACAAAATATTTACATATTTACAAATATTTACATATGTTTACACATATTCATAATTTCCTTTACAGTCATGCTAAAATTTCATCACTAGTAGACCCCACTCCTTTTTCCATAACCATCTAATTTTATTTAATATTGTTGCTAAAATCTATTTACCATTAAACATAAATTCATTTATTCTTCCATTGCATGTAACCCATATAACATAAAATAACTTTTTATTTATTATTTTAACATAGTATTTACTTCTATTCTTATCATATCCATATTTAATCATAGACATATTTATTTTATCCACTTCTTTCAAATATTCAAAAAAATCTTCTTTACATATTTTTCACCATAACTTTTTTTACTCTTTTACATTTCAAAAACATGTTCCATATTTTCTTCTACTTGACAATGTAAACAAATTCTACCAGTTTTCTTTTTATATGGCATATTTCTCTTTACTGACTAGCAAATTATCTATTACCAGTCTCCTAAAAAAATCTTGACATTCTAATTTCTGATTACACCATTTGCTTATTTTTATAGCTTTATTTTTTCATCTTAGATTTTCCCATGGTTTTGCAAAATAATGTTTTATCATTACATTCTTATACCATACTTTTCTTTTTCTATATCATTAGATTTTATTTTCCACAAAATTATTTTTTTATAGGTAACATTTTATTTATTCATTTATGCATTATTTTTCTCTTTTACTGTTTTTTACCATACCCCAACATTTCTCATACTTACATGATTAATTAATTAATTTATTTATTTATTTCTGTACCAAGAAAGTCCAACTTGGAATGAACCAATTTTCAGCAGAGGCCTGGGGAAAAGTGCTCCAGACACGTCTTTGTAACATTATTGCAGTTTTACTACTAATCTGTCATCTTTTTCATTTATCCACTTTAACACTTTGTACAAGTTTAATGAAACAGCATATACCATTGTGTTAAGTAACCCTAGACCTCCTTTTTCTTTAGTTACATACTAAACTCCACTTTTTACTGGGTTTAATGTAGAACCTCATGTAAATGCAAAAATCATCTGCAGTAATTCATTTTCAAATATTGCTGGCAAGTTAAGTACACTTAAGTATGGTATTTTTCCATCAGTACTGACTTTATTAAATAAGCCCCTTTTTTCTGAATGATAATTTATATGTTCTCCAGAAAAGACAAGTTTACTTTACACACAGATGATGCAGTGGTACAGTGGTAGAGTTGTTGCCTCACAGCAAGAGGTTCTCAGTTTGATTCTCGGCTGGGGTGCCTTCTGTATGGAGTCTGCATGTCCTCCCTGTGTTTGTGTGGGTTTCCTCTGGGTGCTCTGGTTTCCTCCCATGTTACAAAGACATGCATCTGGAGCATTTCTCCCCAGGCCTCCGCTGAAAATTGGCTTTGTACCATGTCAGACATTCCCAGTTAACAAATGTTAAATAAAATAAATAAATACATATCTTCTATTGTTTTTTCCCATGAAATTATACCAAATTGTATATCTAACACAGAAATTTCATTTATTGTAAAATATATACCCCAGATCTTTATTACATCACCGAAATCTTTACTGTTCTCTTTATTTAAAGTCGTCCTTATCATCTCTAGACACTCATTTTTTTTTTGCAAATTATTACTTCTTTTATCTAAATTTTGTTTTTTTGCAATTATTATAATGTAATCTGCATATGTTAACAGAATTGGAATTCTTAACCCTTCAAGTGTTATATACACCACAACCCTCATTTTGTAATTTATTTTATATCTTATGACATTTATAACTAATGCAAAGAGTAAACAACTCATGGACATCTCTGTCTTGCACCACTCTTCATTTGTGCCTCTTGGCTTAACCAGCCATTTACAAGTACTTTTACTTTATTATTACTATATGATGACATACATAATTTCCTAACTTTCTGACTTATATTATTTCCTTATTTATTACACATACGACTTAATGCCCAATTGTGTCAAATGTCTTATTATGGTCTCCTATCATGATTTTCACTTCTTCTTTTCTGTTCATAATATCATCCACAATTCCTCTATCATTAGTAATTATTGACAACTCTTCTCCTTTATACTATATATGCTATCTTCCATAATATGTCCATTTTAGTTTCATATCTCTTTTGTATTATTTTCATAAAGATAGTTTAATTATTATTCAGAATTAATGGTCTCCAGTTTTTTTAATTCTGTTCTATCTTCCTTTTTCCATATGAATTTAATTATTCCAGTACATAATTCTTTATACATAAAACATTCATTTAACCATTCATTCAAAACTTTTTAAAATATTTTTTGACAGTCCCTTTAATTTTTATACATTTCATGCACTATTCCATCTGGGCCTACAGCCGAATCTATATTTACTTATCTTAAGAATTTATCCATCTCATTTAAAAAAAAAATCCCCTCCTCAACTGTTTATTCAGTTTTTCTGTTATTTTTTTTTACTTTCCATGTTTTTCACTACCTTCTTTTTTCTGTAAACATATCTTGTACGCATTGTACTACACTATACATAATCATTTCCATAGTTCTTTCTATTTCTCCTTTTACATTTTTTTATTTCTCTTACTGCACTACCATCTTCTTTTACTAATCAGCTTAAGTAACTCAATATTTCTCTTTCTCCTTCTAAAAAAAATATTTGCTTATATAACAGTTCTTGTATTTGTATTTTGATTTCTTTCATATAATTATTTTTCTTTGTCAAAGTACTTTCTAAAATTGTGTTCTAAATCTTCCAATTCATCTTTATATGTTCTTTTATACTTTTCTTTCTCTACTTTTTTCACATCATAATTACACTATGAACAACATTTTTTATATTTTTCCTTATATATCCACCATTCAGACCAATTTTTTATAAAATGTTCTCATATTAATATGATCTTTTCATAACTGTATTATAAGCTCTTTCCTCCTCCATTCCATGCTTTCTCATTTATCCTTTTTATTCCTTCACCTATGTTTATATATTCTGTGTTTTCTTTTATCTCTACCATATTGCAAGATTATCAGAAAATCCTATTTCAGCTACCCTTCTCCTATAACTAAATCTTCTGATACTATAAAATAATCTATTTCAGTTCTATACATACCCCTTTTGTAAATCCATGAATTTTTGTCTCAGTTTTAACTTATCGCATCTAGCATTTTCAATATATCATTCCCTTTCTTTTTACGTTTGCCTCTTAAATCACAATTAAAATCTCCTGTTTTCATAATATTCATATTTACCACTATATACAGTAGTCTAAATTCTGATTAAATAATTTTTCCCTTCCTTTGCAGTTAGTATATATAGCATATGCTGTTATAATTCTATATATTTGCTATTTCCATTTTAAAACTACAAGGTTAATCTTCCCCATTTCTGCTAAAGTTACATCTAATATCATTACTGTATTTCTACAGCTTATGGCTTTTGCAGAATATCTCTCATTTCCCAAATTCCAGATTGTCTTTCCTCACCATAGTTTCTCTATTTGTAATCTTTCTTCATTTGTTAAAAATCTTGTGTCTTTTAATATAATTACATCTGTATCACATGTATTACATCACTCAAAAATTCCTATTCTTCTTACTACATTGTAATACAATTCATATTTACAGAAAGCACTCTAAAATTTTCATTTTGCCTTTTCCTTAGATTCATCGGTTCATAAGTTCATAGTTAATTACTAGACTCATTTTCCTAATAGGTATTCTAAGCCTAACAATTTCACTAAAGGCAAGAATCAAACACTGGACTTTGTGTCTGGGAGTCAATCATCTCAATCATTATACCAAGTCCCAGTCTTTAGCTGTAAATATTACTTTTCATCCACTCCCTTTCTTTTTTTCTTTTGTACTTATCCCTTTAAATTTTCTTTTTCTGTTTTTTACCCTTTTACCAATGAAGTTCTTTTTCCCTTTTACTTCCTCACAGTTTATGTCTTCTTCATCACTTATTTAAGAACCTTTTCCAATGTCCACTTTATTATTTTTTCTCATCTAACATTTCTTCTATTTCTACTACTTCTAAATTTTATTTTCTTTGTTCATTTTCTTCTCTTTCTTTTTCTTTTTCCTTAATGTTATTTTCATTTTTTTGCAATCCATCCATCAATGTACACATTTTTTTAAATTTATTACATTTCAATTCACATTTTTTGCAAGATATGCCATGTCCTCACACATATAACATTTTCTTTTATCACGATTATTTACAAAATGTCCCTCTTTTCCACAAAAAAATATTTATATGGTTTGGGTTGTCCCCAGTATTTTACAAAACCCCTATTCCCCTCTGCATCTATCATTATTGGTATAAATATATTTTTCTCTATTTTTAACCCAATATTGCAACCCCAGCCATCAGTCCATAAGCCACTTTTGCCATAAACCTTTGCAATGTCAATTACTTCATTACATAAAGCTTTCAAATGTTCTTTCAAAGTCTGTCTCTCTACCTCTGTTTGAAATTATACACTAATCTTTTTTTTGAGTTTCTCTGTTAAATGTTTTTATCACATAAAGATTCCATGGGTTACAGTCTTTTTTTTTTCATATTGTCCAAGAAAATATTCCATTGAAAAAATTGTCTCAAATGCAATGTCAAAAAACGTCTCTTTGTTAATAAGAATAAATGCTCTTACCTCATGTGCTTTTATACCCAAAGAAGCTATTACATTTTCCCACACTTCATACCTGTCCATTTCTTTGTCTTCCTTACTTTGAATCCTTACCACATACTTCCATTTTTTATTTTCTTCTGCTTTCTTTTCCACTACTCCATTTTGCTTTCTTTTACTTTCTCTGCATGTTTTCTTTTCCATCTCACCACTATTCTTCGGGATTGTATTTGCATCCTCCTTTTGTATTTTCTCCATAAAAATCCCCTCAGGAAACAGCTCCTTCATTTCTGGCTTACTCTGCACTAACATTTCTTTAAGTAAATCGTCCCACAACCCTCCCGACTGGAGGTTTGTAATTATACATCAATCATTTGCTGATTCATCTCAATCAAACAGTTTCTTTTAAACATTTCCTCAGAATCCTGAACACAGTCTCGAGTCTCAATATCTGCTTTCTCCTTCATTTCTTTCACTATTACATCATCTCTTTCTCTGTCTCTTTCTCCCCATCTACCTCCCTGTTTCTTCGGGCCACTTCTGCACCTGGAATGGAAACAGGAAGTGCTCCTCCAAAATGGGTCCACTCCCCACTCACAATAATGATGAGCAGGGAAGTTCCCCTATGCCTTGGCCAAATTTCCCCAGTAGTATAAATACCACTTTGGTCACCCCTGAAAAGAGGTTACAAGCCTACCAGGTCAACAAAGAATGAATAAATAAAATTAGGAAGTACAGTCATCATGGTCTTTCTCAAGAAGAACCATGGCCCCTCCCACCAAAGTGAGTGAGATAATACCTGCTGCTTAGCTCATTCTTCCCTGCTCCAGCTTTTCCTTTGTCTGAATCAAAACTTGGACTGACTGCAGGTTGAGCGGTATGGCTTGTGGCCTTCAGCATTTAGCCAAAACATTGTTTCACTTATGTAGATTACACTGTTTGTTTTCTACACTTTTAAGAAGAATTCTTGCTATGTTTCCAGTAGATGAAATGCTTTATTTAATAACTGCACATTTTACAGCATAGGGATGTACATGTGGAGGACTGCAGGTCCCACAGTATAATTATATTGATGGTAATTGCCGGGGTTGCTTCACTCACACATTTTTACACTTTGTTTTGTTGATTTTAGCAAGAAGGCTGATTGCATTTAAAGCAGATGCAGCTATTTAATTTGTTTTCTAACTATGCCTCCAAGCAGTTTTATGTCTGTGCTTTCTGTAAGTATGCAGTTTCTCTGCCTGTATTATTTAATCAGACAGCTTTTTTGATCATTGTTTGCTTTTATGATTTTAACATAAAGGTTGGCTGGATTTAAATCATTTAAAACTTGCTAAAGTGGATTAGGAAGGTAAAGCAAACCATGAGATGTAACGTGGGCCTCCAGAAGGGACAGAAAAGATGTTATAAATTCTTTCCATGTGCTGTGGAATGACTGACAGCAGGCATAAAAATATTTTTATGAAACTTATGTTTTTTCATAAAAATACAGCAAAACAAAGTTGAGTGGTCAGATGAGAACTGGAAGACCAACAGAAACAGTGCAATTCCAAGTAAAAGGATTCCAGTCAGCACTGAGAAGAAGAAAATGAAATAGATGTTGTTGAAGGGAAATGTGTATCCTGGTTTAAATAAATGTGTATCTCTGAAGCCAGTTTTGAAGTCCTGACCCCTTAAACATTAATATTCATTATTTCTCATGCATATTTAGGAAAGTGTACCTATCTGACATGAATATTTAAAACTTTTAAATTGGTGTGTTGGTTTTGTGCCTTTGGTTTGGTTATTTAAATCCCCAGTGGTCCGTTTTCTTTAATGGTTCATTTTTGGGATTGGTTGTTTGAACCCTTAATGGGTGGTACTTCTGGATTGTTATATTGTTTCTGTTGGAGCTGTTTATTCATTTATTTTTATAAATGTAAGTAAACTTGTTTATTCTGTTAAAGGTCTGAAGAAGCAGACTTTGTCTCCGTGAAATAACTTACCTGTTTGTTACTTATCTTAGTAGTTTTTGTTTTATTAAAAGTGTGTGCTTCAGCTGAGGGGACCGGAATCCTTTTGTTTGAAATTTTAATAAAAATGCTAAGGACTTATTTCAATTGTGTGTTAGTCATGTGTTTTATGTTAAGGCAATAAGTCTTGTTAACTGGATGCAGAGAATTGTAGCTTATCTAAATAAGTATATTTGAAATGTTATGTTATTTCTTTAATAACATTTTTATTGTGATGTCCAATAACCATATTTGTACAGTTCCTGTTTTTTATTATTTTGTCAGGCTGATAGTGACACCAGCCTGCTGTGAGACCATAGTGCTGCAGGTCTAAAAGTCTAACATTTGACATCTTGTATACAATGCCATGCTTGAGAGTATAGCATGCATTTGGACCATTTATTTACTAATGAAGATTTAAGGAGAAGCATAGCTCTCATCCTTTCATCTGCAAAATTCCACTGTGTGGAGCAAATTTGTAAAATGCGGAAAATTTACTAATGACTTCAACAAGGAAGTTCACAGAATAGTCATTAACTGTTTCTTCATATGGAAAAAGTTCTTCTAATGTGTAAATATTATTTAATATTATTCAGTATTATTTATCATGGATATTTTGTTAAAAAAGGCTTAATAATGGATGTACACCAAACCCTTTCAGTGTAGAGCAGGCAGTAAATGAGAAACATTCCACATAATGAGGTGCAATTTGTAGGTATAATATAGCAATAACCCACGCCTGGGTGTGGGTAATGCTGGATTTACCCACGGTTGGCGGGGTTTGGTCCCGAGGGCGAACATAACATAACATAGCGAGACAGTGTTTTATACTAACGGAAAAAGTCCGGGCGACCGGACCTTTTTCCGTTAGTATATTGAGGGATTTACAATGGGCACGCTGGTTGGGCTGGCCAATCAGCATGCACGTTTTAGAGGAGGCGTTGTATAATAGGAAAGTTAATAAGTAATATATTTATCTACTGAATGTGATTTGCCAAAGTGATAGGGGTATTTACAAGTAATATATTTATCTACTGAATGTGATTTACCAAAGTGATAGGGGTATGTAAAAGTAATATATTTATCTACTAAATGTGATTTAACAAAGTGATAGGAGTATATACAAGTAATATATTTATCTACTGAATGTGATTTGCCAAAGTGATAGGGGTATGTACAAGTAATATATTTATCTACTAAATGTGATTTGCCAAAGTGATAGGAGTATACACAAGTAATATATTTATCTACTGAATATGATTTGCCAAAGTGATAGGGGTATGTACAAGTAATATATTTATCTACTAAATGTGATTTGCCAAAGTGATAGGGGTATGCACAAGTAATATATTTATCTACTGAATGTGATTTGCCAAAGTGATAGGGGTATGTACAAGTAATATATTTATCTACTGAATGTGATTTACCAAAGTGATAGGGGTATGCACAAGTAATATATTTATCTACTGAATGTGATTTGCCAAAGTGACAGGGATATGTGCAAGTAATGTATTTACCTACTGAATGTGATTTACCAAAGTAATAGGGTACATTCCAGTGCAGATGCAGACTTGTTGCCTGGATGTATAGTAAGTCAGAGGATATTTTTTTGAAAACATGTATTGCACATATGATAGGAATAAAGCAGGACAATGGATTGGGACCTTTAATGGTATGGAACATAGCTATCAACCTCTTAACATAAGAAGTCTGCAAAAAAAATGTGGATCAAAGATACAAAATCAAGGACAGATATTGATGTATAAAATTAGAAAGCTGCTAAAATAACAGCCTTTGCATTAACATTAATTTTCTGAAGGATATCAAACCTAAACCTAAATGCCTGCCTATATAGTGACTTAATTTTCAATTATTTACCTGAAAACCACACATTTTATGCAGAACAGACCAAAAATATGAGACAAAATTCTGTACAATTCAGAAGTATGGTATGAAACTAAATGAAGACAAGGATTTGTCTTTAGGTCAAATAACTTCTACAATCTAAAATGATAGTCCAGAAGGATGAAGGGATGTTAGGACATGCTTGGCTTGGCTGGATTGACTTTGAAATGATGTATGTGGGCAGAAACTATGAGACAATATAGAGTAGGTATGACTTATTAAGTACAAAATAGCAGAGACAGCACATTACCAGGATGGAAGACCAGTGTATTGCAGAACAAACCAATATTAAAAGAGATAGTCATACCTTAGTCTACAGTGTGGCACAATGGATTACAATGGGTCAATATTCAAGGGTCAAGGGGCATTGTCTTTCAAGAAAGAGATAAAATTATTTTTTAGACCTCATTTAGCTCTCATTGAGAGGAACAGTTTACAGTGGTGGATTTGGTGCAAGAAGCAGTTGCCCAGCGGATGCTGCCAGCAGCTTTCATGATATCAAAAGAGGGTGAGTTTTACTTAAAGGTCATAATTAAGGACTTAGCAAAGGTGTATTTCTGAAATGGGTTAGACATCATTCAAGTTGAATGATGTATAATAGAGGATTAGCTGTAAAAAAAAGTGTGCATAGTTATTTGATGGACATCAGTGGAATAAATCCTCAGAAAACCAACTAAATGACAAATAACATTTAGTGGCCCATTATTTAGAAAAGAAAAGAGTGCCTTATCACCTTGAATTTGGCAGAATACACACAGAGGCTGTAGTTTTATAGGGAGGGAACACATTCAGCAGGATGACTAATGGCACAATAAATCAAGTGACATAAAATATCTTGCATGAACAAGGGTTGTATCTCTCAAGGACAGTTAATCAAACATCAGTATTACCTCATGCTATTATTTTTGTGTTCTGCTTTGCCAGGGTCACAATCAACATGCCTAACAGGGCATGCATTTTCTGTTGCACCAGTTGTAGGGCACCAAGTATCAATTTCAGCATAAAAAGAATGAAAAGGGGATGCTGCATGCCACGATGGCTGTTTTAGGGGAATGTTTTCTTGTAACGCTTATTTTGATCATGCAGTTTGGAGTTAACAGTGAGTTGTGATGGCAGCCTATTCTAGTTGGACATAGAGAGAGAGGTAAGAACAGTTTGACAGCAATGTTGGCAATGTCATGTCATCTGATACAGGACACTGCCTCACAGGGCTTCTACACTGATCAGGAATACAACAGTTTTAAATATACCCATCTGGACTATTTGACAGAAAAGAAAACACAATGTTTTGTGAACAGATGTATAGCATTGATAATGCAATGATAAACATTTCTAAGGGACAAGATGGGCAATATCTTTTAATGACTGATTTTGTTTACGTATGTGAAGGGGGGGTCATCAGATACACTACAACACGATCACCAAATTACTTTATTAGGGATAGCCTTGGTGATGATGGCTAAGGAACAACATAACATGGGCCATAGCATGGGCCTGAAAAGGATCCTCAGAAGGTTACAAGTATGCCACAGGGCAAGCGGCATGACCCACCTTATTGGTTAGGTTATCGGTGACAAGTTTGTCACTGGTCAGAGTACCTATTAGGAAGATCATATAAGGGCAGTTGTATACATATATAAGTATGGACAAAGAGTTTCAGACAACGCAAAAGTTTATTTAAAGTGAAGCACGATAATAAATATTTAGATGGTGAATGTTTAAATAATATAATGGCACTTCTTTAATGTTCATTTATGATGATATGCAATTCATTTTATAAACCATCACTGGTGTGGTTACTGCGATGAGACTAGAAGATGATGAAACAAGATATTCTTTGCCCAAGTTTATTATGACAGGAAGCAGAAATGGTTAAGGCAAAGCAGATGAGATTATGAAACTACCTCAAAAAAGGGAGTTGAAGAAATACAATAGAAGAAAAGCAAGTCCTTTTTCAGATAATTGCACGATTGAAAGATTGATATCCCACTCACATGCCCAGTTTGGTAGGTAACAACAGGTTAGAGAAAGGTTAGACATAGGTGAAGTTAAAGTTGCATAATAAAATTCAGGTCACTTACCCAAAAGAATATACCTAGACTTAGATACCCTACCACAGAGTAAGTAGACATTGAATTACTTAATAAAATCCTGGCAATTCCATAATGCCTGCTTATGATGCTACCCAATAAAGCTCCCATACTGTCAATGGTGTGGTTAATGAGGTGAAAATAGAACAACAATTCACAATAGTAAGCCAGGTGTTTACAGAGCTGTGGTTTGAAGAATAACTCTATAGTTTTCTTAAAGCAGGATCCACTAAAGACAGGCCAAAATATCATGAATACTTTGTAAGCATACACAGATCTTTCAAAACAGGAAATGCATATCAGAGTATAGATATTGCTTGATATAGGGGTGTGTGGGACATGTGGCTGGGCAAGGTATGGACTTGAATCAATGAAGTTAGTCATAAAATCTGACCATGCTCAAACCGTACACTGTATAGAGTTTAGCTAGTCTTCTCAAAGTATTTCAGAATAATAGTCAGGTTCTCCATCAGGAATTACTGAATAGAGCTCATATTTATATCCCCTTTCAAAATGTCATGTTACACTATGCAATGACTTACTTTCTGCTGTTCTGCCATTTGCCGCATCATATAAAACATAGAATCCCACCATGTGAGAACCTTCTGCAGCATTGGGTGTTAACTTTGCCCATTCCATACTTAAATATTTCAGGTAAAAGATATGGTTTTGAAAAAGTAGCTAATGTGTATGCAGATGGCACATGCAACAGTGGTTAGGTTTTGTGTAGCTTGATCATCACTCCTCCATGCAGACAATGTATGCAGAGCAGAGCTGGGCCATGATAAAATAGGACCTAAGCAGGGAAATTTATGCCATAACTTCTCTGGGATTCAGAAACCAAGTTGCACACACACACACACACACACACACACACACACACACACACACACACACACACACACACATGTGCGTGCATATATCCAGCAATTACAGCCCCTTGTATGACTGCTCATACTCAGGTGATTGCTTGTGAACAAATGAATGAAAAAATACATAAATAATGATCAATAAGTATATACTTAGAAAGTTGCTAGAACAAGCTTTGCATTAGCGAGCATTTTCTATAGAGTAAAAAGTCTGAAACTCACATACCTGTAATTATCTATTGATTGTAATCCAGAAACATTTGCCAGAAAGTCACACATTTTACAAGGAACTGACCAAGAAACCTCTCAAATTCTTTGCTAAAGAATTCTGGACAAAGCTAAAAATGATGGAGACAAAGGCCCAAAAATAAACTTTTTAATACCATTTTATTTTATGCATTAAGTTTATGAGGTAAACCCACTAGACAAAATGTCCATTTTCAGGGGTGACTCAGAAGCACTGTCTAAGTGAATTGCTCAAAGTAACACAGTAGACAAATGAAGGTGAAAGGAACAAAACCCTGTATCATGAGAAAAGATGCAGCTCATTAACATCTCAGAGGTTTAGTCCTCTGCATTACCAGACAGACCAGTTAATGAGGGTCATGATATAAATAGGAGACAAAACTAGAGATGTCCTGCAAAACTAAAGACAGTTAAGAGATATAGTACTCTAATTCACTTAAAAAGTTAACAGAATAACAAGTTTTGCATCTGCATGTGCTTTCTAAAGAAAAAGAGCTATAACAATGAAATGGCTGACATTACTGAATAACTGTAATCCCCAGTGATTTATCAGAAATGAAGTTAGTAAAGATCTGGCAGTTCATTTATTTATTTATTTATTTATTGACATCTGTTAACCGGGTTGGTCCAGCTGGGCCAAAGGCCCGTTTTCAGAGGAGCCCTGAGGAGAAAAGCTGCAGTAACATACAGTAAGGTTAACAGTAGATAAAAAATAAAAAATATACAGAGAAACAAAGTAAAAGCAATGTATAGTTTGCAAGTTTACAAAGATACTTAACTACAAGTAATAAAAGATCATTACAATTATGTAATTACAGCAAGCATTCAGTTATATAGATTCGGTAGCTAGTAAACCAGAAATAGCTTACTAATTGCAAAGGGTGTGAAAGTAAAAACCACAACTAGGTTGCGGGTGGGGGGGGGGTTAGGTTTGATTTAGGCAGAGACAGGTTTTGTTATTTAGTAGATGAAGTCTGAGCTCCTTTTTGAAGTGTGAAGGGGGTATAATAGAACGTATGTTTAAGGGAAGTTTGTTCCAGGCTAGGGCTATAGAGCATTCATAGAGAAGTTTGCCTACATTTTTCTTTGGATGTTTAGCAGTCAAGAGTTACTGGTTAGAGGTTCAGAGGGTCCTTGAAGGGGAATAAGTGGTGACAAGTGATGAGAGAGTTGGACATGAAGATGGTCTGTAGAGCACAGAGTGTATAACTTGAAATTGTGATTGTAGCAGTAGTTGTGGGAATTCTAGCCATTGTAGAGAGTTAAGGGCATAGCAGTGATGAGAGTTATGTTGAGAGTTTGTTATGAATCTAGCAATTTTGTGATAGGTTTGCACAAACTTTTTCAATGTTGTGGACTGAATATTGGTTAGAACTGGGGCTGCATAGAGAAAAGTGGACAGGAGGAAAGCTTGTGCCAGGGTGAGTCTTGCATTATAAGTTAGAAATTTTCTGTTACGATACAGCATGCCTAGTTTTTGGTGTGTTTTTTTATACATTGGAGTAGATGTAGGTTGAATTTAAATTCATCAATGATGACGCCTAGAAGTTTTGTGTGGGGTTCGGGTCTAATGACTGTGTTGTTAGAGGATGAAATGTAAAAAGTAGATTTATGGTGGAAGAGAGATTGGTGAAGGAAAAAGCAACAGTTTGGTCTTTTTGGGATTAAGAATCAGAAGACTATCAGACAACCACTTTTCAATGTCTAAGAAGGACTGTTGGGAAAGGGTCTGGAGTTCAGAGATATTGCTGGAGATGGAGATGACTGTTGAGTCATCTCTGTATTGGATGAGAGAAGATTTTGTACAAGATGTAAACAGTTCATTTGTGAATATGTTAAACAGTAGAGGACCCAAAATGAAGCCTTGTGGAACTCCAGTTGGGACTGAGATATAGGGAGAGCAGGAAGATTGCCACCTAACAGATTGCTGCCTACTAGAGAGGTAGCTGGAGAACCAATCAAGAGAGGTAGAGGATAGGTTGAGCTTAGCAAGTTTTGTAAGCAGAATGGAGTGAGAGACAGTGTCGAAAGCTTTGGAAAGGTCGAGGAAGATACAGGATACCAGGTGTTTGTTTTCTAGAGCTTCAGCTATGGTGTATGTGAAAGAGAGGAGTGAGAAGGTTATGCCAGAGGAGATAGTTTAGAAGCTGTGAGTGGATATATTTCTCTAGTATTTTAGAGAGGGGGGATAGAATGGCAATGGGGCGATAGTTAGAAGGTTCAGTTGAGTTGCCTCCTTTATGGAGGGGGATTGTGAAGAAAGATTTCCAGATGGTAGGGACTGTAGCATGTTGGATAGATCCATTAATAAGAATAGATATGGGGTAGGCTATGGATTCAGCAGCAGGTTTGAGGAATGAAGGAGTGAGGTTGTCAGTAGAGGCAGAGCATGGTTTAAGTTTTAGCAGAAGTGACTTGCTGTATGAAGTAGAAACAGGTTGAAAAGAGAAGAGGTTTTGTTTATGAGTTTTGGGCATGGTTGGTAAAGTAGCTATGTTGGAGTTGTGAGGGGTTGAGGTTTTGGATTGTGTCTATAAGGTGTTTGTTTAGGAAACTAGCTGTTTCCAGTTGAGATTTACCAAGGCATGGTGCAGGGTAGCAGGGCAGCCAAGGGATTGGATTTTGTTAAGGTTAGACCAAAATTTATGGGGACTGGATTTGTTAAGGAGTTGAGCAGAGTTATAATAGGATTGTTTGTCTTTATTGACTAGTTTTTTTTACTAAATTGCATAGTTCTCTATATTTATTAAGTGGGGGAGTTCTTTAATTGCATGCCATGCTTTCCAGGTGCTATCTCTTTTATGCATAAATGATTGAGTATTCTTAGAGAGGCAGGGAGCATAGTTTGCTTTGATTCAAAATTTTCTGGAGGGAGCTAGGGAGTTCAGAGTGTTGAGAACGATGCTGTTGAACTTGTTGACTGTGTCATTAAGAGGGATGCGTCTGAGGTAGGACCAGTCGAAACTAGACAGTATGGACTTAAATAATGTGTTGTTAAAGTTGGAGAGCTTATGGCAATCTCTGAAGAGGTGAGGTTTGGGTGAGTGGGTTGGGTGCCGCAGAATGGAGGCGGGGAGATGATCACTTAAGCAGTTTGGTTCGGAGGTGGGGCTATGATAAAGATGAGGGGAGTTGGTAAGAATCCAGTCGATGGTGGAGCTGGATGAAAAGATTGTGTGGAAGTGGGTGGGGGATGTTATGAATTGATGGAAACCATGTAGGTTGATGCTGAGTTGGGGGGAGTCAGTTTGTAATTTGGACCAATCTATGTTAACATCTCCTAGGATGAGAGTTTCATAGTTGATGTTGTGGCTAAACCAATATAGAATATTTTCTAGGGTGGGTATATTATTACCAGGGGGGATATAGATGGAAGCAATTGCAAACTTCTTGTGTGAGTTTAGATGGCAGTTTAGGATGATAAGTTCAGCTGGGTTGAAGTTGGGAGTGATGATGGAGATAGGTGTGAGGTTTAGGCCATCTGAATAAAGGATAGCTACACCTCCTCCTTTTTTTGGGAATCTGTCTGTGCAGTAGATATTGTAACCAGGTGGGAGTATTTCTTTGTTAGAGATATATGACTTTAACCAAGTTTCAGATAGGGAAAGAATGTTATGGGTGGTGTGAGCTAACCAAGTGTGAAATTCAGTGATTTTGTTAGTTAGGCTTTGAATGTTTAAAGAGTAAATCAATAGGTGTTTCTGTGCAGATATAGTTTGACTATAAGGATGAGCATGGTTGGCAGTGTAAGTAGAAGGGGATATTGGGGAAGAATTGAGTGGTGAGTGATTATGGGGAGAGAAGATGGGGCCAGGGTTATGGTGGATGTCACCTGAGCAGAGCACATTTTTTGCAAGTAGTGTGAATGTTGTATAAGGTAGTAGGTGAAGGTAAAGTTTTGGTTTATACTTGTAAGAATAAGTATGGTTTTGAACTATGAATAGTTTGTGATGGTAGGTTAAAGATATGTTAAAGAAAGATGGGGAGCTACAGAAGGAGTGAGTTTTAGAAGGAGTTTCATAGGAGCAGGAGGTGGGCGAACTTATAAGTTGGTGGAGAAGGTTGGAATGATAGGAGGTTAGAGTACAAAGAATAATGATAAGTGTAGGAGTAAAGAGAAGAAATCGTGTGTTAGAATGTGAGTATTGAAGTTTGTAAAGTAATTAGTAGTTGCACAAAGTATTGAGCTGGCTATGGCAGATGGTGTTAGAAGATGTATTATGTTTCGGGTTGCAAGGTTTGGAGGTAATGCAAGGCAGGGTAGACAGGTGAGGGGTTGGGATTAGGTAGCTAGAGGAAGTTGTTCCTGATTGGGTGAACAGAAAAGGAAAGGGAGGGATGGGGTAATATAAAGGTAATTGATGTAGGGATGGGTGAGAATGGGGTTAGGGTAGGGGAGCAAGACGAGCCTGAAAATAGTGAGGGCCAACAGAGCGGGACTACACCCACTGAGGAGAAATCCCAAGAAAAACAATCAGAGGAATAGGCAAAAACAGGCAGTTAAGTTCAGCAAATATAACAGCAGAGAGAGGAGGGGGAGGAAGAGTTCTAGGAGAAATATCAAGACTAGCTTAGAAGGCTATGAGGTTAGAAATGTGAACTATTGAAGCCAGAGTGAAGTTCACAGGAGGAGAGATTAGAGAAAATAGGCAAGGGGGTACAGCAGGCAGGAGCTGATTGAGAGTAAGCTAGTTAGGGGAACTATAGAAGAGTATGAGGGCAGGTCAGAGTGGAGAGAACAGGCAGCAGTCCAGAGATGTGCAAGAGACTAGCCAGCACAGGAGAAACAGTACAGGTGGCACTACAGTCTTTAACTGGTAAGGCTCCAGCTCTGTTTGTTTGGACTGCAGGAGGTTCCAGGCAGGGTCAGTCAGTTGGCGTACATAAAAAAGGAAAAAGCAGAGAAGCAGAATGGTTAGGGGAGAATTGGGAAACCCAGGTATGCAGGATGCTGAAAAAAAAAAACAGGTTCCAGTAATGCTTTGTTAGGGGAGTTAACAAAAGCTGCTACAGTGTGTGGGATGAGAGGGTGTCTGCAGGTAAGAGTTGCTTGGTGGTCAGGTAGGAGAGCAGGAGAACCAAACATACATGGAGGCCTTTGGGTGATTCGGGGTGTAAGGCAGGGAGTGCAGGTTACAGTTCTAGGTGAAATACTGCAGAGAGGGGATGAGTAGGCAGTAGGGGTATAAGGGTGAAGAAAAACAGGGAAGAGTAGAGTATCCAAGCAGGTACTAATAGACACAATAGTAACTGGAGTGTTAGAATAGCAGCTAAAGAAATATGCAGTGGTACAGTAAACAATATAACCACAGAGCACAACTTCCCACAGAAATATGCAGTTTTACCATATACAGATACCAAAGATGTACTCAGCAGTTTAGGCGCCTAACAATATTTTACAACACCTTACAGTTCAAGTAGCAGAAAAAGCACTTAGTTATCACAACATATGCATTTTTAGCAAGTAAACAATAACAAAAATGCAATTCAGCAACTTAAGCAGCTAGTAGTTCACAGTGATAGTAAGACACTCAAAAGGACCTCTAGCGAATAAAGGAAGAGTGCCGCTAGTGAATGTTGAGTGAGCCTGCTTAATTATATATATTTACATACAATAGGAACAATGCTTAGCCTATGTTTAAATATAAGTTAACATGAGGCAGTAAGGAAGCACAGGAGAGACTTAAAAAAAGTACACAGAGCACCGTATAGTATCAGGCAATGCTGGTGCTTGTAAACAAACAAGAATGCATTGGCTAACCAAGTTCTAGTGGACACAAGAGGTCTATCTCAATAAAGTAACAAGAACAATGGAAATAATACAGCCATGAGTGAGCAGATGAGAAAACGCTTGTTACTATCAGTGAGAAAACTCCATGGTAAAGCCTAATTCAACAGTTGCACTAACAACTACATTAAAAAGAAAAGTGACAGCAATAGTCAGTATTTTCATGTATTAACAATTGTTTAGCACAATTGGAAGGCTTTTCTTGAATACACAGTGCAAAATAAACCCAGAAAAATCTAAGTGAAGCTCACCTGTATGGCTATTGCACATTGATGGACCACAGGGCAGACATAGAGGGAGAGAGGGAGTAAAAGATGGCACTGGAGAACTGTGCATACAGTTTTAAAATGGTGCAGAGGATTATGGGTAGGTTTAATGCATAGGATTAGGGATCTAAGCTCTCAGTGAGCTGCTGACTGCAGTTGAGGGCACAAGACTTGTTTCTTTCTACCTTCACTTGCATACTATGTGACTTTGAGCAATTCACTTAACCAGACAATACTCTTATGAGATGAACAACCACTATGAAACTCTAAAGATTGACATTACTGTAGACAACCATTACTGTAATTTACCTGTAAATGTTTTAGATGAAGCATCCTGATTCTGGCAGCTTGGATGCTAATTTGAATTATAAAGTGGGATTCTAAATGAGTCCTGATTCTGATGAGCAAAATTCTGGCCTCCTTTGGGAATCTGGTCTCCTCAACCAGACAATCACACAAACACACATGTTAATGTAATGCTGTCAATCTGAATATAATGCTGAGTTCCTGACTTTATCTGACTGACTGAAACTCACCTGTAAAACTGAGAACTTTGACTGTGAAAGGAAGCCTCACTTTCATTGTCTGTATATTTCAGCCAATGACAGAAAGAGGGACTTCCTGGAGCTCTGGAGCTACACCAGCTGAACAGTCAGGCACAGAGCAGCTAGTAATATGGGTGGACATGAGACATTTTCTTCTGTAGTAATATTTATGGGCCTCCCCATCAGCACCAGGCCCATGGCAGCTGCCTCTGTCTCCTTTTGCTGGATCCAGCTCTGATGCAAAGTAATGTCCATGAATCTAGGTTTTCATCTACCACTTATTTTAAGTATGTTTATTTTATCAGATGTATGACTAAAAGAGCTTCTTGAGTCTTGGGAAAATAAACCATTCAGTTTGAACTGCACTGCATCTGCCTAGCTCATCATTAATTCAAACATTTAGATAAGACATGAAGATAATAGATACTGAGGTTATGGATTACCTGCAAAGTGAAAGATTCAGTGTAGAAAATTTAACTCAGATAACAACACAACAGGATAGAACATCGGACATCCAAATTAAGGGGAAACCAGTGGAGTGGGAAACATCTATACTTTGGAGCTTCTCATAGGAAATCAGTACAAAAATGCAGTTGGAGCTATACAGCAAGAGAAAGATCAGGAAACTGTGACAACTCTGACACAGTCAATGTCATGGAATGATAGGCCAGTGAGTTCCCATATGAAAGAGCAATGGATTACACAGGGCGAAACTAAAGAGAAAGTGTCACAGGAATATACTCTGAAATTTTCTATCGAATGCCCTCAGGAAATGGAGAACGAAGAATGTGCCCTCAGTTTAGAAGAAAATGATCTAAGAGAAGAGTTGCTTGATTTAATAGAGATAGATATATTAAGATCAATTAAACAAACAGACTGCAGAAGGTCAATAAAACCCAAAAAAGTTAGAAGTTGGATAAAACAAATGAGCACAGTAATTAGGACAGTCCATAGAGATTCATGCAATATAACAGAAGTAAATAGGATACATTACTGTACGGTCAAATTAATAACAGATAAAGTCCTATCCAAGAAGAGAGGGTAGTAAGGGAAAGGATGGGGAGGAATCAAATACCATGATGGAAGTATCAAATAGAGAAAACTATAAAGCAATTAAGACAAGAAGTGGCACTGTTAGAAAAGTATAGAAGAGGGAACAGATCAACACAAAATACTCAGAAAGATAGACGTGATAAAAGCAATGGGCAGTATTATAATGGATTTATCATGCACTATCACAAATAATAAATTAAAAATATCAGCACAGGCATAAAAACTTAGAAGATACATAGATAAATATAAAGGAAAAGTACAAAATAAGCAATGTATTGATGACCCAAGAAAGTTTTATAGAGAACTGGGAAACAAGGTAAAAAGGAATTGAAAGACCACCAAAAAAGAAGAAATAGATACATTTTGGAGAAATATCTATGAAGATTTTGTGGAACATAAGAAAGATGCTAAGTGGATAGAAGAAGTAAAAGAAAGAATAAGAAGTTGAAATGTACAGGATATGAAATGGAATGAAGTAACAGCCAGACGGATTGAAACCAGGTTAAGAAAAGCCTGTAATTGGAAAACCCCAGACCTCGATGCAGTACCTAACTTCTGGCTAAACTGTTAACATCTTTGCATGAAGATGTAGCCATAATTAAGAGTTATTTATCTGCTCACCCTGAACAGACCAGCCTGGTTAACAACAGGAAAAATGATGCTCCTACTTAAGAACGAGCCTGCAAGATAACCAAAAAACTATCGATAAATAACTTGCCTTTTGGCTACATATAAACTACACACAGGAATTGATGCCGACAGAGTTTATATTCATTTAGAAGAAAACTCAATTATGAAAAAAGAACAAAAGGGTAATAGAAGAAACTCATATGGAACAAAGGATCATTTGTTGTTAAATAAAGTCCTAGTGGAGAACTGTAAACAGGGGAAGAATCTAAGTATGGCATGGATAGACTACAAAAAAGCATTTGACAGTATCCCACATTCATAGATAAAAGAGTGCCTAAAAATGTACAAGATACACCCTACACTGATAAAGTGCATCACAGCGACCATGAAACAGTGACAAACCACTTTGCAGTTAATCTATGATAAAGGACAAATTATTATTCCAGGGATAGAAATTCAAAGGGAAATATTCCAGGTGACTCTCTGTCAGTGCTGCTCTTTTGTCTTGCCCTTAACCCATTAAGTTGTCTGCTTAACATATTAGATTATGGTTACAACTTGACTCCTAGAAAGTAACACAGTGTAAAGACTTCTCATCTTCTCTTTGTAAATATTTAAAATTGTATAGCTCATCAGATGAGGAACTAAAAGCACAACTGCAAGTAGTCAAAACTTTTTCAGATGATATAAGAATGTCATTTGGTCTTGATAAATGTGCAAAACCAACCTTTAAAACAGGAAAGCTGCAGGATCAAGAAAACATCAGTTTGGGACAAGAATGTGATATAAAAGAACTTGATCAAGAAGGAGTGTATAAATATTTGAGAACTAATAAAGGATCAACAATAAAACATGAACAATTATGAATAAAACTTAGTTAAGAATATTTTAAAAGACGTAAATTAATCCTGAAAACAGCATTGACATCTAGGAACAAAGTTCAAGCTATAAACCAAATTGCTGCTCCTGTCCTAACTTACAGTTTTGGAGTGATTGACTGGCCCCAAAAGGTGTTGGCTAGATCAGACAGGAAAACAAGAAGGATGCTTCATGCTCATCAAATGATTTATAAAAATCAGGGCATACCAAGATTATATATTCCCTGTTCCCAAGGAGGTATGGCCCTCCTTGAAATTGATTACATGCATAGATCTGCAATTGTGGGACTGCATACATATCTGCTCACCTCACAAGACCCAAACACAGTGAAAGTTTTGAAACATGAGGAGAATAAATCTAAGATGACTTCCCTGCTTAGTCTATCAGAAGCATATCGGCATCAAGTGAGAATGGAAATCAAACCAAAAGTAGATAAAAATCAGGCAGCAACCGAATGTGTCAAAAAATAAAAGAAAGAATATAAGGTGAAGGATCAGATGAGAAGGCAAGAAATGTGGAAAATGCATAAATATAGTTGCAAGTATAGAAAATTCCTGGAACAACCTGTTGATCAAGACCGAATCCAAGAATGGTTAAGGAGAGGTGAATTCAAACCAAAAGACAAAAGGTTAATATTGGTAGCCCAAGACAGTGGACTACGTACACATTGGTTTACAACATTCATTAAACATGTGGGATAAATAGACTAATGTAGGTTTTGTAAAACAGAACTGGAAACAGTTGCACACCTTGTTGGTTGCTGGTTGTGATATACTAATGTCAGAAAGACTGTATACTGAAAGGCATAATAATGTGGCAAGACTGTTGCACTGGGAATTGTGCAAACATTATAATACTGAAGTAGCTGAAAAACACTGGAAACATGACCCACAAAGCATCATAGGAAATGATGAAGTCTATATCACATGGACTAACCCATTACCAACAGTTCAAAACATATGTGCTAGAAAACCAGATATAGTGGTCCATGAAAAGAAGACAAAAGTTGCATTGATCATTGAAATCCCTACACCCACTGAATACAGCGTCTTACATACAGAGAGACACAAAGTCATAAAATATCAGAATTTTCAGGCAGAAACAAGAGCAATGTGGAAGAAAGATAACCAGACAGTATCGTATTTAGATATGTTACCAGTACATGCAACTCCATATGAATTGCAGAAGGAGTCATTACTAGGCACATTGCAGGTGCCATGAAGAGCACTTCTGGCTAACATCAAAGATTGAAACAATACTAATTTCATGAACTTTAATCATACTTTGATGTAGGAAGTGTGTCCATTCTTGTCATGGTATTAAAAACCCAAAAGACTTGGAGAAATTAAAAAAGAGAGAAAACATGTTTAGTAAATGTGAACATGACTAGTTCAAAGTCAGGTAAAATAAAATGCAGAAATAAATGAGTCTGTGAATGTTTTTATTTTAAATTTGTTAAACGTGATCACAACCAATTTCAGGCTCAGCCTGAGAAAATACATAAGTGATAAAGAGATGATAAACAATAAAGCAAGACACCCATAGAATTAAACAGACATTCGGCCAATATATAACATTATAAACCAGTCAACAACATTGTGAAAACTATTTACATTATGAACAGATGGAAAGGCTATTAAAATAAAATGCAATTATTTACAAGCATATGCAAAGGAGAGATTCTGAGTTACAAAGAAGAATAGAGGTGCAGTGATGTGTAGAAGTGTCTAAGACAGAGGGTGATGGGAGAGATGTTGAGAGGTAGGCGTGGTCCATAGGTTCATAGGTTGGTACTAGGATATTGGCCCTAGGGCCTATACAAACCTAGCCATAACAATTCCCTGGATATTTCTTCCCACAATATTTACTTCCCTGGACCCCTGTCTAGCAGGGTACTGACGTGATCCCTGGGGTGAATTTCCTATCTCCCATCTAGTCGTCAAGGTTTGTTTGAAGAGGGCCAAGGAGGTGCTCTGCTTGACATGTATGGGCAGTCTATTCCAGAGTATGGGGAGTCTCTGGGTCAGGAACTTATCCCTCCAGCATGTTTTGTTCATTGTGATGACAAGGTTTAGATCGCTGGAGAAATTTGCTCTGAGGGATTGGGATTTCTTTAAGTGTAGCATGTCCAACAGCTCAGGGTTTGACATGGCCTTGTATGTTAAGCAGAAATTGCCTCTGAGTAGACGAAATGCCACAAGAGTATAGCTGGAGTTTTTTTAGATGGTCAGCATAGGGCATCTGCTTTAGGCCTGTGATTCTTTTAGTGAGGTATTTCTGCCGCCTTTCCAGCTGTTGCAGATGTCTTGTGAGGTACATACTAAATGGGGCGTTGTACTTTATGATGGATCTAATGAGGGATGAGTACAGCGGGGCAATGAACTCCTTTTTTCCGGATGAGAAGCCCTTAGTAATGAAGTGTGCCACATAGAAGGATTTCTTGACTGTTGTGGCCATGTGGTTATCGAAGGTGAGACCACTGTCCACTTGTGTCCCTAAGTCTCTCATCACACTTTCAATGTTTAATGTACTGCCACCTATGTGGTAATTCATGGGGACATGGTTTTTCCCAAAGGGGATAACTATACATTTGTTGGCATTAAGCTTGAGCCCATGGCTCTGACACCAAGCATCTGTTTCTGTAAGGCCCTTTTGTAGAATATCCACATCATTTGGGAATTCAATAATAGCTCCCAGTTTGCAATCATCTGCAAATTTTCTTAGCCAGAGTCCATTAGTGTTGGCCTGTACTTCAGAGAAGTAGATGCCAAACAAGAGCGGTCCCGGGACTGAACCCTGAGGTACTCCACTTGTCACTTGTCTGGTGCTGGATTTGGAGTTGGCTACTTTTACAGTCTGGGTTCTGTCAGTAGGCCAGTTGGCAACCCATCGAGTGATGTAGGGATTTATGCCCAGCTTAGTAAGTTTATCTATGATTCCAGAGTTCGGGATTGTGTCAAAGGCCTTGGCGAGGTCCAGATAGGCTGTGTGGACCACCTTACCCTTGTCCACAGTTCTGGAGACTGATTCAAAGAAGTCAATCAGGTTCAGGAGACACGATCGACCCTTCATGAACCCAAATTAAGTGGGGTCCAGTGTTTGAAGGTTGCCAATGTCTTTGTTTATAAGTTCCATGATAATGCATTCCATGCCCTTGCAGATCAGGCTCATCAGACTGATGGGATGGTAGTTCCTGGGATCCAAGGTGGATCCCCCCTTGTGGAGTGGGATAACTCTAGCTGTGCACCACTCAGTGAGCACGAAGCCTGAGGTGAGGCTATGATTAAACATGACACTTAGGTGAGGTGCCAGTTCATTTTGTAGTTCATGTAGTACACAGCCCGGGATGTCATCTGGTCCCATGGATGCTGTATTCTTAGCTTTGGAGAGTGCAGTTTCTACCTGTGTGGCCATGATTACCAGAATTTGGCAATCTTTTGATATTGAGATGGGCCCTTTAGGGGGTGAGAGGGGGTTGAAGTTGGCACTAAATTGATCTGCCAGGATATTGGCAATATCCTTGGGATCAGTATATTTAATGCCATTCTGTTGTAGCTCACAGCATAAATGAGCATTGCCATTTAGATTCTTGACATAACTATAGAATGCCTTGTGGTTGTCTTTGGAATCTTTTCCAATTTTATTTTCGTAACTAGTTTTGGAGGATTTTATGAGGGATCTCAGCTTCTTACTGAGGGTGGTAAGGGAGTTTTTTGCATCCTGGGATTTTCCTCTTTTCTGCAACAGTTTCTTTCTTCTGTTGTATAGTTTGTTTATGGCAGGGGACCACCAGATTGGCTTCCTTTATTTGGAGAACATCTTGGTTCTCTTTGGGATGGCACGATTCATGCACTAGTGAATGCGCTTGTACAGTGCAGTGGTTTTAGTGTGAGAGGGTATATTGAGGTAGGCAAGTCAGGTTATTCAGAAAAATGTATGATGTAAACACTTGGCTTGAATGTGAAGATGGGTGTGTACAAAATTCTTGGTAAGAGGATGTGTCTTTGATGTGGAAGGGGACAGTCTGTACAGTGGAGTTTCATTTTGCTGAGTTGCAGTGTCAGTGTTGTGAGGTTTTGGTTTTTGAGGTTGTAGGCAGACACCAAGGTATTCAAATCAGTTAGTATTTTCAGTTGGGGTGTTGTTATTGTCAAAACTGTTGCCCTTTTAAACCCAGAGAAACAGACTGCGAACAGTGTGGATGAAAGGATTCACTAAGCTTTAGATTACCTTATTTGTACAATGTGCCTGACCCTTTCTTTTCCTTCTGCTCCGACTCCCAGCTAATCTAGTAATTCAGCAATTTTCTTGAGGGGTGCCATGCTACTATGGATACTCACTGGATGTTAAAACAATAATATAATTATAATTACCTGATGGAAAGTGGTGCATGGGACACTATAAAATCTTCCTGTCATACAGTTTCTTCCTGCCTGAACTAATTCTGTGGTTCCTAATTAAGGGTCTGCATTTGTACAGTGCAAATATGATGCCCAACCTAATCTCCATGTCTTCAACATGCTCACATGATTCAAATAGGCTGCAAACTACCAGTATTTCTCCTTTCTGAGCAGTTTCTGAACTTTAATCAGATACTATATCTCACTTTACCAAGAGTTGAGACAAACATTGTGCAAATTTGCCTTCAATGTAGTTCTTCAGGAAGATGTTTATTTTTATTTTCTTCTTCAAATGGTAAATGCAGGCTATAATTTTAGTTACAGACTCTGACAGAATCTAGTCTACTGCTGATTCTGGAATTGCCAGCGCTTGCTATTAAAACTGTGTCAAGAAGTAAGAGTTGTGGCATGCAAACAGTAAGTCAATGACTACTGATCACCATGATATCTATATCCCGTGCCCTGATCCCATTTCACTAACAATGCAATCTTGTATTCCGGCACCTCACCATAAATAATTATTAGGCCAAGAATAGTTTTTCTCAAGCAAATTATGCAAGCAGGGTCTTCATATCTTTGCATGACTTTTTTCTCTCAGGCTCTGAACCTAATTTTAGCACAGGTGACATTGCAGCACGTTAGTAGATGTTTTATGCCAGTGTTTAAAAGAAGGCAGGATTTGAATGAGCTATACAATGGTTGACTGACAATGACTGAATATATTAAAAGTGAGATTGTGCCACTATGAGTTATTTTCATTTATATAAAGGTAAGATTGTCTGTGCCGCACCTGATATATTTAATAAAAATGTTTCTTATAAAAAAAAATACTCTTCACAAAGAGGTTACTACTGTTGTTATTGGATGATATTTTGTGCCCAGTGTTGCTTAAATTTCTTGATTTTTAACTTATTTTATCTACATTATGACATCATGTTTGGGGCTTGGATATGGATGTAGAAGGTTCATAATCTGGCATGTGGCTTCCGTAGGCATAACTGTTTTAAAATGTTTGAACCACTGAACAGACCTTGTCAGGGAGATGGTTTGAGTACCCTGACTCCTCATGTCTGGACAGCCAATGACTTGTTTTCTATGAAAGTGAAGAGAACCACAGAGGTTCAGTATTTCAGCTTCAGCTTTATGTTTATTAATTACCTTTTGCAGATTCATTATTGCACCTAAGCACTAAGTAAGTACCAAACAGTTGGACTGTTTGGTGCCAGTTATTTTTCCTTCTCTTTCACCTCAGTATCTCACAATTGTCATACACACTACACACTGTTTTACAAGTATGCTTATGGCAAACACTAGATAAAATAAAAAACAAATCTTCAAATGATGATGATTCCTTTTCCTAGATTTAGTAAGTGTGGATGCTGATAGCTTCTTTAAAAAGCCACATGGTCACAAAGTTAAAGAAAATATAAACTGACTGTTTTTGCAGAGGCAAAGCCACCACCCTCATCCCCACCCCCATACAAGTGCTTTTCAAAGCAGTCCCTCGACCCCTAGAAGCCTCCATTATTATAACAAGCTTCAATGCTGATGCACCATAGAGAAAGAGATGTAGTCACCTTTGGAAAATGAATGTTCATTAATTTAGGCTTTAGAAACGCAATACATGACCAAAAATATGATTTATTGGGGGAGTCAAAGATGGCCGCTGTTCTGTAAACACTGCTAATCCTTAGCTCCTCTAACCAGCCGAAATAAAATTAACCCAGAAGACTAACCAGAACCAATTTCAACAAAATATCTTGAAATATCAACTCTAAAGAACTCCTAAATAAAACCAACAAGAAGAAGTAACTGGTCTAATTTCTAATCAATCAAGATTGAAAAGGATACAGAGAGGTTAACATAAGCTGTGTGCTTCTGCAGCTTGGCATACTGAAATCTGCACTCAAAACTGGAATTAACGACATTGCAGGATGTAAGAATATAAAAATATGGACACTACCACATCAAAGACAAAACTTTCAGATTTACTATCTCCTGAAAAAGATTTAAACTCTTAAGAGACAGAAGATAACAAAACAACCAGATGCATCTAAAACTGGAAACAAAAATAAATCTGATCAATCAGCAAACCTGGAGGATATTAAGACAGTCTTACTTCCCATCCAAGAAGCAATAAAAGGTTTATCTGTACAACTACAAGCATTCGGAGACACCTTTAATCAAATAATGGACAGGTTGGATAAATCTGAAGCCAAAATCACAGAAAATGAGGAGAAAATAACACTAATAACCAAAAAATCTGATTCTCATGATAAAGAAATCCAAAACATCCAAACAGATCTGGAAGCAAGATCCAGAAGAAATAATATCATCATAAGAGGCATACCAGAATCTATAACCCACAATGAACTGATTCCTTCCATCATACAAATATACAGCATACTGCTTAAAGATCCTGGATCAGCTAAACAAATAATAATAGAAAGAGCCCATAGAGCACTGAGAGAAACCCAGACCTGTATATGCTAAACTGTTAAACTTTCAAGATGTTAATACAGTTTTGCTGACTGTAAAAAAAAGTGGAGGAACTATAAACTGGAACGATAACATAATAACGTTGGCCCAAGATCTGCCTCTTCAAATAAGACAAGCAAGACAGCTTCTTTCCCCTTACTGCAAGTTCCTGATCGAAAGAAAAATTTAATTTCAAATGAAATACCCTAACACATTAACTTTCCATCTAGAAGGAAATAAACACACAATTTCCAACCAAAAAGATGCCAGACAAACCTTTCTTGATGTCTTCAAAAAAATCCCATCAATGGAATGTTAAATATACTCACCGGAGCGATCGCTGATGGTAGGATGGATGTTCGTTCACATTTTGGCACTTCAAGATGGATTTTTAGCCTCCGGACTCGTCTTGGGCCTTTGTAGGCCACTACCATCAATATTATAGTCCTTTACCATCTTTTCACAAGCCACGATGTTTTACCGAAGGAATTCACCTCTGCTTCCACCTCTGGACTTTCCCATGCCAGGAACCAAAGTGCTCTAGCATGCTGTACACCTTATGCCGCTAAAGCATGACACTTCCGGGATATGTAACATGCCTAAATGGTCCCCCTATGTTTGATCAACCACTTAGAAATCCCTTAGTTTTAGACAGCAGCGTTTAGATTTATAACCGCATAACACTTGTTTTTTTTTTTTTTTAGTTCAGTTTCTAGCTGGAAGTTACATCTGTGTGAAACCTACATGTTCCACTGAATCAGGGTATGTTTGCACCATAATATTCCATTTTTTCCAACATCCCAATGCCACTCTGGTAGATGAAGCCACATTAGTGCCGATTTGTCTTCTGACTTTGACATTTTCTCAGTTACGCTCTCTACGAGTTCAGCTTCACGCTTCACCATTTTAATGTAGCTCATAGACCTCAAAGTAGCCATTCCTATTATGCAGATACTTTTGTTTGATTTAGAAGTCCAAAGCTGGACACATACAGCATGCCCACTATTAGCACATGATTATCAGAATCAGTGAATATACAAAAATAAGTGGCATGATTTCATTTGTAAGACTTCAGGTTTGTGGGTGGCAGCGTGCTTGTGTGTGTGTTTACATGGGAACTTAAATCTGATTTCTTTTATACAACAAACTTCTCACTGAATATATAGGTTCACATGTAGCCACTAGTACAAATTTGAAATTAATTCAATGCTAAGGGTTTATTCTAGGTCACCCATGAAGAGCTAGCATTAATGTTTTTTATACTGTTTTATAATTTTTCATGATTAGCTGTAACCCATATAGAACAGTTTTGGTCTTCTAAGTAAACCTCAGCCATCTGTGGTCAGGAAGAATGATTTCACTGACAAGGGACGTCAGGATGCAGTTTGTAAGAGAATACTGTTTTCACTTTTCTTGCTTATGTTAGTGCACTTAAATAGGTTTAGGTTATAAGTCTATGCAGGAAATATATTACTTAAATCCTAAAACAAAGTAAAACAAAAGTATTTTCAGTTTTAATTACAATATACTGTAAACTGACACTCAACTCTTTATTGTCATGTCCTCAACTGACTGCCCTTTCAAAAAAAGACAATGATACCAAAGCTTACAGCATAATTTTTGTGCATTTAGTTCAGTTATAGGAAACTTTGTAAGGTCCTCTCCAAATGTCTCAAGCCCCAAACATCTTATGATGTGCAGCAATTTGCTAAAGTTCAACCACGTCAAGCCCCTTGATTGTGGTAACATGATTTGGAGGTAACTGGACATAGAACTCAAGCAACAATTAGAATGATACAAAGTCATTTTGATGCTAGAGCTGGGGATTTTAAGAGCTGCTGTTTTGTAGTTTCCTATTAAAGTACAAAATCATAGGTGACCTTCTTATACTCCATGTACTCATCTTCACCACAAACAGGGCAGTACTGATGGGCAGCACAAACAAAAAAATAGATCAATGTAAGAGCGCAGCCCTACACATTGCATATAAGGGGAAGAAAAGGTGTGGACGGTAGGGGGAAGAAACAGGAAGCAGAGATGAATACATAAAATAATACTGGATCTTATTATTGGCTCAACGATAGTGATGAATATCAAAGGAGAAGATTAACAGCTCTACCAATAGCTTCTAATATAACACTATGTTATTTTAACATTCATATATACATCCCTATAAAAATCTTTGAAATCTACTACAATTTTAAAGTCCCTTTTTAAAAGACCTGAACTCGTTTAAGGAATAAAGACAACTTGTTATGCTACCTGGAAATGACTTAACTGGATAATATATAGGGAGCAATGAAGATAATACAACAATCTGAATAACCTAGATTGACCCCTACCCAATATAATGGTTCTACTAAAACTTTCAAATTCATATCTCTTAATGGTTACTAATATTATAGATTATACACTCTAGCTGTTCTACTAGGTTTAAGCAAAATATATTGAGAAGGTTAGGGGTAGATTAGTGGTGCTTTTTTAGGGAATTAGCTTGTTAAGCTTTGTCAATGTAGAGAACATATTTGCAGGGACACTGGTTACCATTTATCACTTAAATAATAAAACTCATTATGTAAATATGTTATTGAATTTGAGATCTCTAAAGTTAATAACTACTTATTCCCTGCTTTATTCCTGGTCCATGGGAGTAGTGGTTAGGCACAGGGTTGGAACGGGAATAATAGGATGCTTTCGTAATCTTATTTTATTAATACATAATCAAAAATTATTATCACAAACAATCACACAAGACTTACTTCACCAACATCTCAGACACACAAATGTGGAAATTTGACTCATGGAATATCAAAGGGTTCCAGAATAAGAAAAAAAAAACTTTTTTTACACCTCATCCTAAAAGCAAAAACAAACTTCATATTAGTTCAGGAACACATCTGACTCTTGAACAATGGTCAGAAATTAGAGGGAAAAATGGATAAGAGATATTATAGCCTCCAAAGGCAAAACTAACAGTGCAGGGGTCACTATAATAATCAAGAAACAGTTCCAAGATAAAATTTTAGAAACTAAAGTAGACAAGGAGGGAAGGTGGTGTTATGTAACTATTCTAACCCCAAATCTTTCTAAACCTCTTCTTATCCTTAATGTCCACGCCCCTTGTAAAAATCAACAAATCTTTTTTGCCTAGTTATACCCTATCTTAAATAAATTCCAAAATCATTATAGGGTCCTGGGTGGAGATTGGAACACATATCCAAATCCCGACCAAGATAAATCAAGTACAACTATAATACCTAACAAACAAGCTCATTTAGCCCTAAGAGAACTTATCCAGGATTATAAATTATATGACCCCCTTTAACTATGGAGATAGTATTAATAAATCTAACAGATTCACATTTTACTCGCAATGCCACAAAATGTGGTCGAGAATAGATTTTTTCTAATCTCAGACTCATTCATTAAAATAGACCCGAAAATGACCATCCACACGAGATACTTCTCAGATCACTCCAAAATTACATTAAACCTTGATGGAATTACAAAGAATAGTACAATGAGAAAAAGCTACAATTGGTCTCTGAACCCCAACCTTCTAACCAAAAAGGAGATAATAAATGATATCCAATCCCTACTCAAACTAACCATGTCTAACATTCTTAAATCTCAATTACCCCCGGATATTGAATGGGCAGCAACCAAAGCTCAAATTAGAGGAATTTTTATTAAAAAAGCAGCCTACTATAAAAAAATTAAAGTTAAAGAAGAGCAGGATTTAGAAACCAAGATACAAAAGCTCGAGAATGACCTATTAGGTAACTATAAAACTCAAACAGAAACAGAAATAATGAAACTTCAAAAAGAATTATACCTCTTACAAAACAACAAACTATCCTTCTATGAAACCAGAATGTTAGCCAACTACGCTAATGAAGTACAAATGCTATCTCGAGCACTGGCCAGAATTATAACCCAAACTAAACCTCACTCCCAAATATCTGAAATACTCTATGAAAATAATCATTACACCAAAATGGAAGATATTATTAAAACCTTTGAACTAATATACTCTCAGACCTATGGAGAACAATTATCAATATCCTCAAAAAAAGATAGAGCATGTTTTTTCCAAAAACTCAATTTCCCAAAATTAAACCTAAAACAACAGGAAAAACTAAATGAACATATCTCTATTAGTGAAATAACTACAGCAATTCAACAAATTAAATCACATAAAGCACCAGGCCCAGATGGCCTTACGGTTGAATTTTACAAACTTTCTCTCCCATATTAGCCCAACCACTGTTCCATATACTGAATTATATAATAAACAATAAAATTAATGATTTGCACTTTAATGCATCTAAAACTATTTTCATACTCAAAGAACAAGCTGACCCAAAAAAAACAGATAGTTATAGACCTATCTCACTGTTAAACATTGACACCAAAATATTAACATCCATACTTGCAAACAGACTGAAAAACCTACTAGACAAAATTATTTCCCCTGAACAATCTGGTTTTACAACATCTAGACAAACGAGTGATAATACACTTACTCTCAATACACTAATCTCTTATACTAATCATATTAATTCAAACATATATGCATTAGTTATCGATGCTCATAAAGCCTTTGATAGAGTAAATATAGAATTTCTACTCCAAACGTTACCTTATTTTAATATACCCCAAAAGTTTATCCAAATTCTACAAATACTATATAATAACCCCTATACATCTCTATACATTAACAAAACCTGGTCAAAAAGAATCTCAATTAAAAATGGAACCCGTCAAGGATGCCCTCTATCTCCTATACTTTTTAATTTATACCTAGAACCACTCTTCCTAAGTATTAAACAAAATCTTTACTTTAAACCCCCAACAATATAGAACACCAAAATTTTCCTATCAGCCTTTGCTGATGATTTGAATATTTATTGCACCACGCCAATCTCAGATATAAATAAAATACTATCGGCTATGGAACACTTCTCAAAGATATCAAACTACAAACTAAATCTTAAAAAAACTAGCATATTTCCTTTAAAAACCCCTAAACCATTCTCACTCTTACCTCTGGTAGGTAAATTAAAAACAAAAGAAGAAATTAACTATCTAGGCATTACTTTCTCCACAAACAATAAAGATTTATACTTAAATAATATAATGCAAACATGGCAGAATATTAGTTTAGACCTAAATAGATGGAAAAATCTAAAATTACCATTTATGGCCAAAGTCTCTGTAATCAAAATGAATGTGCTACTCAGATTACTTTATATATTCATGACTACTCAACTAAACATACCCAATAAATTTTAAACAAATTCATACTTTGTTTGCAAAATTCATATGGGAACCAAAAAAAAAAAAACAGAATTTCATGTGAAAAACTCACAACCCCGAAATATAAAGGTGGCTTAGACCTTCCCAATTTCGAGACATATTATCTAATTATAAATTCTAACAGAGTATGATTGGTCCCCACTGTGGCTTACAATATACCAAAGACACACCAAAAGCCTGGATATGATTGGTCCCCACTGTGGCTTACAATATACCAAAGACACACCTAAAGCCTGGATATCAACCCCAAAGCCCTACCATTCATAAATACAAATTTATTAAAATCATACAATATAATAAACCCCCTGAAACACTCTATATCAATAACACAAAAACTCTTTAAATATTTAAATCTTGCACAAACTATGATGATATTACAACCGTTGCACAAAAATCCCAACCTTAAAATAAACAACCAAACCCTAAACCTGAACTCCTTTCCTCAATTAATTAATGCAACCATCCAAGACATATACCCATATTTAAACTCTCCATTACAGGAAATGAGGAATCAATTGAATCTCTCCAAATCTTATATAGTAACTTTAAGGCAAATTAAAGAACAATGTACTAGTTATCTCCAAAACTACAATATAACCAACAATGATATAATAACCTGTAATTTACTCTGGAAAACCATCCTCTCATCTAAGAAATACATCACTAATACATATAAGTTAATAAAAGACATCAAATTCCACAAAGATATACTTGTTTCAGACTACTGGAGAAAGATTAATTCTTCCATTGATAACCAACAACTGAACCAAGCAATTAACCTAACAATTAAATCGATACCTCATAAAAAACTAGCATTCACACAACTAATGATTTATAACAATGCATATTTCACTCCCACCATTCTACATAAATTCGACCCTAAGAAATCCCCATTCTGTTCTCACTGTAAAGACCAAACAGCTGATATATTACATCTATTCTGGAGCTGTAAATGTGTATTTAAACTTTGGAACTCCCTTAAACTTCAACTACAAAAAATGGGCTATCAGACATCTACTCTCACCTGGGAATTTACTCTCTTACATATCTTACCAAACAATATTCCTAAAGCACAAGCAGTTACACTGATCAACATTTTCCTTTTAATGAAACTTTATATAGCAACCAATTGGCTTAACGTAGTTAACATCTCTTGGGAGAGTTTTAGAATAATGGCGACTAAACACCTATTAGCCCAAAAAAATTTTAATTGACAAGGAGAATAAAAACAATAAGATTAGGAAATTATGGGAACAAGTCTTTAATATTATTCTTGCTTAACTTACCACAAACAACCAGACTTAACTACGATTAAGAGGTCCTAAATTAATTAATACCCATGATCCATGTAAGTTTTCATTTCTCTTCTTTCCCTTCTCTAATTTAGATTTCTATCCACAACAACTCTTACTGAATTGTAACACCCTTTTTTTTCTGAATATTGAAAGCATCTATGTATATAGTGTAAATATTATTGCTAGTTCGTTTTATCTCTTTTTGTATTAACCTCAATGTATAACAACTGTCTTATTGTGAATATGTGATACCTCTTCTTGTTGTATTTTGTTTGCTATTCTGTATTGATGAAAAGAATAAATAAAAATTATTGAAAAAAATATATGATTTATTTGTCTGTATCTGTAATAACTGGAGCTGTACTGAACAAGTGAGAAATATCTCAGTTTCTCCTTTATGTGCCAAATCATCTTGCATCTTTCAGAATAAGAATCACAGTTCACTGAAGGTTTGATAAAGATTTTTCATTATGTAACTGCAGCCATTGCCATATAACTGGAACTGTAAAATAACCCAAAAAGATCTGAACAAGTCTTACATTATTGAAATATAGTCATATAACTGAAAGTGATCCAAAAAGATCCGAACAAGTCTTATATTACTGAAACGCTCTGAGGTAACAGTGCTGATGAATTGAACCAAACTGCAGATGAGGACTGCAAACTGAATACTCAGGTTTCTGTAGCTTTGAAGTGTGGAACACACTGTTCTTTTGTAACTCTAAACATGTAACTGTTTTCTGTAGCTTCTATAACTAATTTTTGAACATTTTAACTCATTTGTATATTGTACTGGAATTAAATGAATTGAACTGAACTGCTGGATATTTGAACTGACTTTTCTCTTGCCTCCTTAACCTTAGTGCCCAAGCCTTGTGCCATCTAAACAAGATATTGCTGCAGCTGCCTGTCTCTGATACATCTGTTTTTTATATCTTCTACAAGGTCTTTGTCACACAACAAAATATTCCACACATTCTATTAGAGTGCCTTAACTTTAGCAGTGCTTTAACCTGAAGTCATTCACTAAAACATTCCTATCCACTGGAACTGCACACACTGAATCTGCATATAAAATGTGAAATATAAAATGAAGATACAGACCTGCTTGAATATGGTTGCATTTCTAGGCCTATGCAATAAGAATTCTGTATTTATATAGGAATTATTCTGGCAAAACTATATTTATGTGAGTCCTAATCGTAACAACTCTCCTTGAAATCCTTAAAATGGGATTTATTTCTGTAATTACTTTATAAATATATTGATATAGTCTGCAAAAGATACTATAATTGCTATTAATATATATATATATATATATATATATATATATATATATATATATATATGGATCTACTTTCATTCACTGAAAACACATTTCACTGAATTTCAATTCACCCACAACAAATCGCTGAAAGCTCAAATCACTGAAAACTCATTTCACCAAATCACATTTCACTGAATGCAGAGTACTGTAAGGCAAGTAAAATATATATGCCCTTTTCCTCATTGTAGTGCAATCCTGGAGTTCGTATATATAGTTAGGGTTGGTGTGAGGGGTGTAGCCCCCCCCCCACCTAGTTTGCTTTTATATTTATGAATCTCATTTCACTGAAAGCTAACAATATAAAACTAAACTAGCTGGGGAGCTTCACTCCCCACAACCCCACCTCCCACCTATATATATTAACTCCAGGATTGCACTACAGTGGGGCAAAGGGCATATACATTTCACTTGCCTTACAGTACTCTGCATTCAGTGAAATGAGATTCGGTGAAATGAGTTTTCAGTTAAAGCTCAATGGTGTGAGTGAATTAATATTCAGTGAAATGTGTTTTCAGTGAATCAAAGTATATATATATATATATATATATATATATATATATATATATATATATATATATATGGGTTTAGGACTATTCACTGAAAGCACATTTCACTGAAAGTCAAATGACTGTGCACAAATCACTGAAAGCTCAATTCTCTGAAAACACAATTCAATTTAATATATATAGTAAGGGAGTGTGGGGGGCAGTGCCCCACATATTTTGGATATATACTAAGTTCAGAAAAGAGTAATTTATTGGAATTGCAAGTATCCATGTATATAGTTCAAAATATTTAAAATAGATGGGGGACTATACCCCCCACACCCCTGATGAGGGGGGGGGGTGGTACCCGCCACACCCCCATACTATATATACTAACTCCAGGGTCGCACAACAGTGGGGAAAAGGCAATATATAACTTTCAGTGAAATGCGTTTCAGTTAATTGAGTTTTCAGTGAATTTAGCTTTCAGTGATTTGTGCACAGTCAAATGTGTTTCAGTGAAATGTGCTTTCAGTGAATAGTCCTAGACCCATATATATATATATATATATATATATATATATATATATGTGTGTGTGTGTGTGTGTGTGTGTGTGTGTGTGTGTGTATATATATATATATATATATCAATGTGTATATATATATATATATATATATAAATATATATATATATATATATATATATATATATATATATATATATATGGGTCTACTTTATATGACCTAACTTTCTTATGATCAACATTCATTTCAATGAGACCAAAACACCTAAAGTCCAAAACACCTAAAACCCATTTGATCAAAACTCATAACATCGACACATGAAATTAAAAACATTATGCCCTTTTCCCCACTGTAGCTCAATCCTGGAGTTAGAATATATAGTTGGGGGTGGGGGGGCGTAGCTTCCCACATAGTTTAGATAACTCTTGTTGGCTGTAAAGAGTTACTCATATCAGTTATAAGTATCCATGTGTATCTTTGAAATGTATGAAGTATGTGGGGGGCTGTGTCCCCCACCCCCCAGCTATATATTCTAACTCCAGGATCACAATACAGTGGGGAAAAGGGCATAATGTTTTTAATTTCATGTGTCGATGTTATGAGTTTCGATCAAATGGGTTTTAGGTGTTTTGGTCTCATTGAAATGAATGTCAATCAAATGAACTGTTGATCTTGTGAAGTAGACCTATATATATATATATATATATATATATATATATATATATATATTTTTTTTTTTTTTTTTTAATCTGATAAAAAAACTTGCAGTTTTAATTTTGGTCACTAGGTATCACTTGAGCATTCATGACCTGTTAATTATCTGAAAATAATCTGGACTGAATTCTCTTTACCTTTATGATTTAATTTAACTAGGCAATTCTTTAACATGTCTTATAACTGATATTATATATTCTGTGTATCCACACCTTTTTCATCACTGCTACTGATTCCACTTTTGCTTGTGGAGTTAAAGCCCAAAACCTCCATATCTGAAATGGGAGAGGCTGTCAGCTATGTGATTGACCCGACCCAGCACATGTGCCTGACTGAAAAAGTGAAATTAATCTGCAAGATCTGTAAGACCAACTTCCTCAAGACCAACACAGCTAATGGAGACCTAGCTGCCTTTCTAGCTAAAACTTGCAGTACCCCTTATTGTTAAAGAAAAACATCATCCTCCTATTCTTTAACCTCTCACTACAAACAAACAAAGCCACCCAAAATGGCATGAGTTCCAAACATGCCACATCCTTCTTCCATCATTCGGCCAATCTTCCTGCCATTCTGATGCAAACCATTCACCAGCTAAAAAGGCCTCCATACTGGGAGTCCTGGTGATTAACACAAACAAACATAATTCAGCAGTTCCTCTGCCAAAAAGGCAAGCCATTAAAACTAGTTAGAAAAACAGAACATAAACTCAAATCCTCCTTAACTAATTTGTTGGGTCTCTCCTAGTTGTGTTTTGCTTTTCCCCCTCTCAACAAATTGGCAGCTGACCTGCAAAAAGTTCTACCTGGCCAAATTGGTTTGCAAACAAAATTCAACAAACCGAGAAACTCCATAATTTCCTTAATCCTGATCTTGTCTTTATCCTTAAGTCACCATGAATCTTACCGGACAACTTCAGCAGTTTTGTCCTAAGGCAAACAAAACAAGCCTTGGGGCTGCATCCATTGTCAACCCCAAGAAATTCAAGACTTTCCTCGGACCTTTCAGCGTGTGTTGCACTAATAGCACTCCCACTTCAGCACACATATCTGTAAAAACTAACAAACCTGCCATTGTTCCTTCCTGTCCTTCACCTACCAACAGAAAATCATCTAGGTAATGATCTCCCCACTGGTTGCCTACCCTCTGCTGCCAAATCCATTGTAAAGCTGAACTGAACTTCTCAAATGTAAAACACACCACAGCACAGCCCATAGGCATTGGCTTAACAAAATAAACTTCCCATATATAAACATATCTAACATTGGTTAATCCATCCGCTTAATGGGCAACAGCCTAAACACTGCCTCAATATCAAACTTCATGAGCCACAGGTGCTCAAGCCCTCTAACAATTTCATCTACATCATCCATCAAAGCATATTGCACTTGAGCATTCATTCTGGAGACGTATCACCAATCCACCTTCAGGAAACAATAAATGAAGAATCAGTTAGAACTCCTTGAGCTTCATTTTGGGCCACTAAACCCAAAGGAAAGATTTGAAAACCTTGAAAAAGTGCCTCCTCAAATGGGTCTAACATTCCCCCTGCCTCTACATTTTTATCAATTAATTTCTGCACAATATCTTCTTTCCATTTGACTGACCTCACATTCTTACACTCTGTATTGCCCCCCCACACACACACACACACACTGTAAACCTATTGGCAAAATCCCCTGTAAAACTTCCACCAACTCTATTGCCAACTGCTTGTCCAGTAAACCCTCAAGTAATGCAGCTAAAACTAATCCTTTAATGGGTGAATGGGAATGTCTGCCTTACTGTCACCCCACTAATGGACAAAGATCCTCTCTGTCCACAAAAATTCCATCTGTCACGGAAATTGGGTTAACCAATTGCTAGCTGTTCCTCTTTGTCCAGACACACCACTGCCTCCTGGCCAACCCCCCCCCCCCATCCTTACACAAGCATTTCACAGCTGCATGTAATCCCTGAGCAAATGTGGGAAAATGACATATTGGCCATCTGTCTGCATGTCCCACCTAGCATGGTAGCCAACCAAATATCTGCATGCTTTATCTCCCACTGCCGCATCTTATCAACAGCTTTCCTCTTACAGAATCACTGATCATACCATAGCCAGGCATGGCAAGCAAGCAACTGCTGCACTTCATGAATGGTGAGAAAATATGTCAAAAGAAGCAGTATCTGTAACAAATTATTCTCCAAAATTACTGACATGTAGTAAACAAAACACAGAGTCCACTTGTTCTTGGTTCAGGCCTTAAACATACTTTGTCACCTTCTCCCTAACACCACCAATGTTGATAACAAATCTTTTGTGCCGGGGCCTCCACCTTCAACATCCTCTGCACTCTGTCCACATCAGTCATCTCAAACACATCAATATATTCCACCTTTCAAATTTTGCCTTTGCTAATATAGTAATATGTGGAGTAACAAACCCCCCATCCCCTCTGACAGAAGAGACTGAGTAACCAACCACTCACCTAGCTATGGCCCTATCTAACATTCAGTCACTCCTGCATCTTGACCTACCTTCCACCCTAACTCCTCAATTGCTGGCTCCAGAGTAACACTTCCTTCATCAGTGCCTATTGTTCCCAACTGACCCCTCACCTCCTGCATCTGATCCTTAAGTCTAAACAACTCCTGTAATCTGCTAAAGTCCACCTCATCTAAATCTCAAAGTAATTCAACTAACCTATTCACCTCTACATCAGACGCCAACTCAGATTGCACAATAACTATTACCGTTAGGTGGTTGGGGTTTCACCTTTAACTTTCCACTGGCCCCTTCCCTTGTGCCTACTTCCAGTTTCCTGGCTCAGTTTCCTCCAGAGCCACACAACTACTGGTGCACATGCTTACACTTCCTGCGACATCTTGTCTGATGTGCTGTCGAAGTGGTTGGTGCTACCTCCGCTGACACCTCTGCCTCCTTGAATAACTGCTTGGTATTAGCAACTACTTGCACCCATTTCTGTTTTAATGATCTCACCTCGGACATCTGAAAATAAAACAAACATTATTATTTACTGACAACAATACCGACTTATAAACCCCCCCAAACTAGGTTAACCATGCATGAATTTCAGCCTAACCATCTCTCCCCTTCACTGTATAGCTAAGAGATCCTACCCATCAAAAGCATCATTAATACCCATACCCCTTACCAACTGCTATACCTACCCACTCACATGACACTGTAGCCGTTAACCTCCCTTCCCAAAATAAACTGTGCAGTAAAGCTCCATACCGTAGGAAAACTAACCTCCTAGTGCCAGCCCTCCTAATCCTCCTTTTTTTTTAACCTGGTTAGCCTTGCCACAATTTACTGGCATAACCACCAAACCCACATTGCCTACCACACTGTTTCTCTCCATTTATGAGCCTGGACCACAATTTGTTAAGCCTGTAATACAGACCAGAACCTCAAAGGCTGTTCTATCCCTCTCGGCAAGCCATTGCACAGCATTCCTCCAGCAACTCTACAAGTATGAGGACAGTAGCAACCTGCAGCTCCACCAAGTCCCCCACACAATGAAATGAACCCACCAAACATAAACAGCAGGCCAGCAGTTCAAATGTCACAGACCATGAGAGCAGCAAAACCAATTAACCCTCATTTTCACCACAGTCACCAGTCCCTACACAGAGCCACCACAACTCCCCTCCACCTAGCTCCATGAACCCTGCTCAAATAGTCAAATGACCCATTCAACATATACCTACAGAAACACCAGCACTACCCGAGAAAAACAGCAGTAACCCCCACTGTACTGGCATGACAGACCTGCACTATTCCCAGTGCCTGCTCCTGTCTTTTCTTGCTTATTTATAATATCTGAGAGGCAAATGGGCCTTAATCACATAGTGTTGGAAAGCTGGATGAAGCCCAGCACCTGGGACAGACAGTTATTACTGCTCCTATAAACTTAAAAGGCTGCTACTGTTAAGTCTGTGTTGGCATGCTTGTCAGACAAATAAGACGTCAGAGCTCTAGCATACAACATCACCTAAAGACTTGCTAAGCAGTCAAAAAAGTTTTAAGAAAACAACAAGCTTAAATATACAAGAAACCAAAGGCAGTGCAATACGGAAAACAATGAACTATAAAATGCATCATATTTTTAAACACTAATAAAATAAAATAAAAAATAAAGACTACCTAAGACATAAAATAATGTTAAGTCAAATTTTAAGACAAAGCAAAATATAAGAAACAGATATAAACATAAAGAACATTTGTACAACCAGTGATCTGACACCAGAAAACCACATATTTTATAAATGGAACCACATATTTATAAAACTACCAAGAATAAGGTACAATAATTCAAATCTGTGAAACATGGCCAGTTGGCAACTGTGCTGCATCTGTGGGACTACAGTAACTGCAAGCTCACACAAACTGCCTTTGCAATACAGGGCTGACAGCCTCATTCAATGCACAGCCAAGTTGCTAATAAAACACACAGTCATGCAATACCAGTAGCTAATACCTGACCTTACTCTCCTGCAGTCCTTATCCTGATCAGAAGCATTCCTACCATATATTCTGACTTCTAAAGCTCAACAAAAGTAAAAGACTTTCGGCTTTTCCCAGTTAGGGGTCACCACAGTAGATCTCCGGTCCGCTCATGATTGGCAGTGGATTTTTACGGTACCGAGTTGCCAGCCCGACACCCAACCTTCAACAAAGGCATGCCCATTCACGCTCACACCTACCTGCATGTCTTTAACGTCACTTGACCACGGGGAGGACATACAGACTCCACACAGAAGGCACTTCAGCCAAGAATCAAACGGGAGAACCTCTTGCTGTGAGGTGACAATGCTAACCACTGCACCACCGCAGCTTAAAGCTCAGCAAAAGTGAACACTTCAATTCACTCATGCCTACTTCCCTCATATCATCCTCTCTCTCAATCTCTTTTTCTTTTTTTTTATTTCTCAAATCATACCATCAGCCTTACGCTGTAATTCCCACTACCCCAAAGCCCCTTTACCATAATAAATTGTTCTTATTGCTCTTCATTTATGTCTTAACGTCTGCCTGCCAATGCTGGGAGGGAACATTTTTTTTTTTTGCTATAAACACTGAAGTCTTAATTCTAATTAAAAAAAACAGTGAAAAAAAAACTTATCTTATTAACAGCTGCCTCCTGCCCAGCTTATCAAATTCCTGGCTGCATGGATGTAGGGAAAGGATGCTAAAACAAAACCTCATGCTGACAGACTGCAACCTTTCCCTGTCTCAAACTAGAAACTCTAAAAATCCCTTCCCTGCCTGCATCACTTCCTTCTCTGCTACCACCCTTTTTCAATTTAACCCTCTATTAACCCAATGACTCTAAAATACTCAATTAACCTCCTATGAATTCTCATACATCTAAGCTCCACCACACATTTGTTCACGCCCGCTATACTGTCTAACATGAGGTGTCTCTGGGCAAATATGTCTGCATGCAAACTAGATATCTGCCTTTGTACTATATACATGTCCGAACTCTAAAGAATAATTTCCTTTAGATAACTGAAACTAATTTACATGCATTCAATTAGCATAGTGTTCATGTTCTGAATAATCTATGAAGTTAACTATATTTCATTTATGAAAAGAAAAGCCAACACCAAAGCACAGCAGCAGTTTCATAAAACAAACAAACACCAAAATAAAATAAACCAATTTTAATATATAGTTAAATTCTGTATGACTATAAATTAATTGTTGAGTAGGAATGTATTTTGTCTGATGAAGCAACTAGTTTGCGAAAGCGCTCACCATATATTAAAATTGGTTTATTTTATTTTATTTTGGTGTTTAAGTTCATTTTATGATTCTGCTGCTGTGCTTCAGTGTTAGCTTTTTTTCATACATAAGTTTATTTTTTGCCTTACACCATTTATTGCAACGGAGAGTGTTGCTTTGGCTATATTTCATTTATATTTAAAGAAACATTGAAAAACAGTAATCTGGTTCACATGTTCTAATAGTCTTCACTTCTTGCAATTCTATCAATTTTCCAATAGTCTTGATACTTGACTTGTGCACCACAGCTCTTGACAATTTTAAGCCTTATACTGCATTGTCCTAGTCACTACTGAGGTACTGGGAAAGCCATCCTAGTGTCTTTTTGTGTCTTTTTTCAAGTATAAAGTATTTAGCCTGCAGACCTCCACCCCTTTCCTAGGACAAGGTTGTGGGCATAATATCTTGAACCCCTAATAAACTTAAAACTGGTGTTTTATTTTCATAATTAAAAAAAAAACAGTTTCTGTGAAAACTAGTCCTTTTGATATTATATCTGTAAAAATACAAAAAAAGTAGTGTCAGGTTCTTAAAATAACATTTGCAGCTTTAACAATTACAAACGAAGCTAGATGTTTTTAGCATTACTCGTTGCCCTGACTTTATATACATTTCTCCTGCTTGAAATGAACCTATGTTACTAATAAATAAGTTCTTGTAGGTCTGTAACCAAACTGGTAATGAGCATTGGGAAATAGAAAGGCTATAACTTCATTACCGAATCAAATGGAAAACTCAGTAACATTTTTCTCCCTGTCATTAACTCAAATTAAACTAAAATAATAATCTGGCAGTGTACTAATTGTTCAGCTTTTCTTACATTTCTGTACCTTTATAAAATTAATCTTAACTGCTGAATTTTTAATGCATCTGTGACTAGTTACATTTTGTGACACTCAGAACATAATTTATACAAAATGTCTCCATTCAGTATACCGTTTTGCCCACCACACTGACTTAAATGTTCTTGTTCTTTCAGCTGACTTCATTTAACTCTTTCAATATTTCTGAATGTTGCAAGGATTTATCCATCACTGTCCATAATTTTCCTTGTAGCTCAAATCTCCAGATAAATAGTAAAAATGTTATTGCATACAGACTATCACTAATAATAATCTTTGATCTTTGCCCACCTATTTTATAGCATACAGTAGTATCTTCAGTTCATCTTGCTGAGTTAACCTGTAATCTGATAACTGAATCACATAAGTCCATGAATCTGGTAAACTACAATTTCTGCATGAAATGTGAAAACTCTTGAACCATTTACATATACACATTTACTACTAGAATTTAACTGATCTGATTCTGTAGATTTACTTGTCTGTTCTTTACAAGTATGTGAAGTTTCCTCATATAGTCAATTATATTTCATTCTTTTCTTAAATGAGAGTTGAACCTGTGACTGCAATGACAAATAATATTTGTATTGCACTCATTCCTTGCATGGAGTTTGAACCTTTGACTGCACTGTCACTATTAAAAAAGTAACACTGACTTTAAATTCTGCATTCTGTAAAACTAGCAAAACATAATGTAATATTTGTAAATGGTCTTCTTCTGTTTGTCTGCATCAAGATATTTTTTATGCATCTCAACACTTTATTACCATAATTCAAATGTCTTAATAATGTCTGTTAAAGCAATATCAAAAATATTAATTTGCCAGATTTGTAATTGTAAACCATTTATTCCATGGATTTAACTTGACTGACATTTTAGGCGTACCATACACAACATGAGCTACCAGAATGCTGAACATATTTATAAATTTCAAGTGTACTACTAACCTGTAACTGTTATCTTTTTTCCTTACTGACCATAAAGTGAAATTAATGGACTTGATTATTTTAGTATACTACCCTTTCTTTTCAAGTCTATAATACATTTGTGAATGTCTTTCATTGTTTCTCTAAGAATTTGATAATGTTTCTGAAAATGTGGTAACTTTTCTGCCTGCACTTCAGCTGTGGCAACTGAACCAATCTTTAGCCCATGAATCTGTGTATTCCTGTAGAAACCAATGTTTCAAATCCTGTACATCATTTGCACAATCTACTATACACAATTTTTTATAAGTGTCTTCTGTTTGCACTGCTGTACATTCGGCAGCATTTTTATCTGTCCATAAAATATTGTTACTGAAGTCTAAAACAATTAACTCAGGCAATATGTCCATACCTAGTACTTTACTGTCAGACTGGAAACTGTTCACTGCTGTAACCTTTGACTCTTCAAATACTGACATTATAACTGTACTTGTGCCACCTGGTAGAGGTCTGTTTTAACTTAAACTGGTGTGTCTGTATCACTCAGTACATTATTCATAAGATGATTCTATAATCCCTTCCATGTAAGCAATATTATATGTGGTCTGTCATCCATCACTACAGTAAACAATGTCAGATAAATCAACTGGTTCAGTGCTGGACCTTCACTCCCTTTATAGTTATTATAAAAATCCTTATTTATAGAACTGGTAACAACATTCACTTGAGCTATGGTGCATGTTTTCCATTTATTTTGCTCAAATCTGTGTATCATTTAAACTGGCATTTACTGTATTAGATCAATCTGATTTGTTTCTGCAAGATTTCTGTCAGTCTCTGCACTCTGATTGTTCTCTGCATGCTGATCACCACTCAGTGCAATATTTGCACTGGCTTCTGAAAAAAAAAACAATGTAAAATCTATTACATCCTGAACAGTATTTACATTTGAAATTATACTGAGACGTTGAAAATATCTACTCTGTGTTTTGTCCTGAAATCCACTTGTCACGTACACTGGCTGTGTTTATCTAGGTTATCTAGGCAGGTTGATCTACAGTTGTAGATCTACAGTTGTAATAATTCAATTTAACTGCATTCTGAATTACATATTCTATAGCATTTACACTGATTTCTGAAGACTGAAACTAGAATTTGTTACACTTTGCTATTAATTTAAATTTGAAACTATATTGACAGCAGAAGCTGAAAATGCTGCTGTTTCTGTAAACACTTATTTATACTGTGAATCATAAGGAAGTCTTTCTGTAACCTTATGCATTACAGCTTTCCTCTGCTCCTTGACCTGTGTATGTCTACAAATATTAGTAATTCCTGAATTGATAACATTTAAATTTAAACAAATTGCTTAGACTGCTTTACCCAGTTTGTAACTTTAAACCATACATTTACTGGTGCTTTTATTGTAATAGTATTTAAAATGTTTTTACATGTACTATCTGACATACCTACATTTACTGGTGCATTTACTATAGAAATCTTTAAACCTTTCTGAGACTTACTGTCTGATTCAGCTAGAAAATACATTGTAATAAACATTTATGCTTATATAAGGTATATGGAAGGAGTGTTGAGTCTTGCCCAGTCATCTCAGAACTTTTGTGAACTTCTTCTTGTAAGGATCCATGTGCCTCTCCAGCATCAGACTGTCTTTTTCCTTGAAGATTTTTCTGAAGTTTTCTGATACTAAACCGTTCACTGTCAGAATGCTAAGTTGTAGTGCTGTTTTTTTTTGACTTGGAGATTTTTTGTAGTTTTTTAATACCTTACGGTTAAGAAATACTGCTTCTCTTTAAATTAGAGGTAGTCTGTCTGCTTATCAACTGCTGTAGATTTGCAGGCTTGCTACAAGATTTTGGTACTCACTTTACCATTACCATTGTCCCCATCACATAGAGTACCCTTTGTAAAATATGATTTATTTGTCTGTATCTGTAATAGCAAGAG